>NC_143032.1:64155000-64372500 GCF_057628025.1 Oncorhynchus mykiss | reverse complement strand
CTGGGCTGTGAAGGCGCACTGGAGACACGGTCTGGCCGGCGCAGGATATACTGGGCCGTGGAGGCGCACTGGAGACCAGGTGCGCTGAGCCGGCACCACCTATCCTGGACAGAGGCCCACTTTCGCATGGCAAGTGCGGGGAGCTGGCACAGCACGCACCGGGCTGTGGATGCGTACTGGAGACACAGTCCGCATCACCGCAAAACATGGTGCCTGCCCGGTATCACGCTCCCCACGGTGAGCACGGGGAGTTGGCTCTGGTTCTAACCCTGGCTCCGCCAACCACCACGTGTGCCCCTCCCCCAAATTTTTGGGAGCTGCCTCTTGGGTTTCCGTCGTGGTCGCGAACCCCGGTGTCGTCCTCCCACATCCAGGATCCCTTACCATCCAGGATATCCTCTCATGTCCAGGATGTCTGCTCCTCCTGGCCACGCTGCTTGGTCCGTTTGTGGTGGGATCTTCTGTTACGTTCGTCGATGGAAGGATCGGACCAAGGTGTAGCGTGGTAGGCTTACATTTTTATTTATTAATTGAACACAGAAGAAGAAAAAAAAAATACAAAAAAAACGTAACGTCTAGTAGGGCTAAACAGCACAGTACCAAAAACAAGATCCCAAAAACTACAGGTGGAAAAAGGCTGCCTAAGTATGATCCCCAATCAGAGACAACGATAGACAGCAGCCTCTGATTGGAAACCATACCCGGCCAACAAAGAAATAGAAAACATAGATTGCCCACCCTAATCACACCCTGACCTAACCAAATAGAGATTTAAAAGGATCTCTAAGGTCAGGGTGTGACAAGGACGTTAATAGCAGAGAGAACAAAGCAAATAGGCATTGTGAAAAATGCAAATCTCCCTGAATGTTCCTTACAAAGAAATCAAATAAAATGCGCCAAATACAAGAACCCATTCCCAACAATGCAGAGTTAAAAAGTACTACAAATATTTTGTAAATAAAAAAGGAGATGGTAACACAATAATGAGGCTATATACAGTGCATTTGGAAAGTACTCAGACCCCTTGACTCTTTCCACATTTTGTTACTTGACACCCTTATTCTATAATGGATTAAACACATGTTTTCTCTCATCAATCTACACACAATACCCCATAATGACAAAGTGAAAACAGGTTTTAAATTTTTTTGACAAATTTATCAAAAATGAAAGAAAGAATACATTTATTACATAAGTATTCAAACCCTTTGCTATGAGACTTGAAATTGAGCTCAGGTGCATCCTGTTTCAATTGATAATCCTTGAGATGTTTCTATAACTTGATTGGTGCCGGCCAAACTGAGAAATTGGGGGAGAAGGGCCTTGGTCAGGATGATGACCAATAACCCGATGGTCACTCTGACAGAGCTCTAGAGTTCATATGTGGAGATGGGAGAACCTTCCAGAAGGACAACCATCTCTGCAGCACTCCACCAATTAGGCCTTTATGGTAGAGTGGCCAGGTGGAAATCTCTCCTCAGTAAAAGGCACATCACAGCCTGCTTGGAGTTTGCCAAAAGGCACCTAAAGGACTCTCAGACCATGAGAAACAAGATTCTCTGGTCTGATGAAACCAAGCGTGAACTCTTTGGCCTGAATGCCAAGCGTCACGTCTGAAGGAAACCTGGCACCATCCCTACAGTGAAGCATGGTGGTGGCACCATTTCAGCGGCAGGAACTGGAGACTAGTCAGTATTGAGGGAAAGATACAGAGAAAGTACTGAGAGATCCTTGATGCTCCAGAGCGCTCAGGGCCTCAAACTGGGGTGAAAGTTCACTTTCCAACAGGACAACAACCCTAAGCACACAGCTACGACAATGCAGGAGTGGCTTTGGGACAAGTCTCTGAATGTCCTTGAGTGGTCCAGCCAGAGCCCGGACTTGAACCCGATCGAACATCTCTGGAGACCTGAAAATAGCTGTGCAGCGACGCTCCCCATCCAACCTGACAGAGCTTGAGAGGATCTGCAGAGAAACTCCCCAAATATAGGTGTGTCAACTTAAGCTTGTAGCGTCATACCCAAGAAGACTCGAGGCTTTAATCACTGCCAAAGGTCCTTCAACAAAGTACTGAATAAAGACTTATGTAAATCTCAATACTTATGTAAATGTGATATTTATGTTTTTTAAAACCTCTACTGACTCCCCATCCCGCATGCGGGAGCGTAATCATCGCCTGACACTAATTAGCACAACGCAACGGACATAAATATCCCTAGAAAATATTCCTATTCATGAAAATCACAAATGAAATATATTGAGACACAGCTTAGCCTTTTGTTAATCACCCTGTCATCTCAGATTTTCAAAATATGCTTTACAGCCAAAGCTAGACAAGCATTTGTGTAAGTTTATTATAGCCTAGCATAGCATTATGCCTTGCTAGCAGCAGGCAACCTTGTCACGGAAATCAGAAAAGCAATCAAATTAAATCGTTTACCTTTGATGAACTTCGGATGTTTTCACTCACGAGACTCCCAGGTAGATAGTAAAAGTTCATTTTTTCCCTAAATATTATTTTTGTAGACGAAATAGCTCCGTTTGTTCTTCACGTTTGGCTGAGAAATCGCCCGGAAATTGCAGTCACGAAAACGGCGAAAAATATTCCAAATTAGCTCCATAATATCGACAGAAACATGGCAAGCGTTGTTTATAATCAACCCTCATGGTGTTTTTCTAATATCTATTCGATAATATGTCGGGACAATTCATTTTTCTGTAGGACCGATTGGAGTAATGGCTACCTCTGTATTTTACAGAGTCACCCTGGGAGCCATCAGGTGACCACTTACGCAATGTAGCCGCCTACGGCTATTCTTCAACATAAATGCGTAAAACTACGTCACAATGCTTTAGACACCTTGGGGAATACGTAGAAAGCGTAAGCTGGTTGATAGCACATTCACAGCTCAATAGGGACTCATTGGAACGCAGCGCTTTCAAAATATGGGGCACTTCCGGATTGGATTTTTCTCAGGCTTTCGCCTGCAACATCAGTTCTGTTATACTCACAGACAATATCTTTACAGTTTTGGAAACTTGAGTGTTTTCTATCCAAAGCTGTCAATTAGATGCATATTCTAGCATCTTTTCCTGACAAAATATCCCGTTTAAAACGGGAACGTTTTTTTTCCAATAATGAAAATACTGCCCCTAGAGTGGCAACAAAACAAATTGACAAAAATGTCTAAAAAGCAGTTTTTGCTTTGTCATTATGGGGTATTGTGTGTAGATTGATGAGGGAAAAAAACTATTGAATCCATTTTAGAATAAGGCTGTAACGTAACAAAATGTAGAAAAACTAAAGGGGTCTGAATACTTTCCGAATGCACCGTACAAGGAGTACCAGTACCGAGTCAATGTGCAGGGGTATGAGGTAATTGAGGGAATACAACATGTACATGTGGGTAGGCGTAAATGTGACTAGGCAATCAGGATTTATAATAAACAGAGTAGCAGCAGCGTATGAGTGATGCTGAGTAATATTGAGTGATGCTGTGAGTAAAATAGGCTCAAATGGGATTATCGTAACGTAATCCCAATTGGTGATTTGGTAATAAGCCTAATTTGTTGGATTCACACTGCCAAACCTCCTGTCTTAATGTACTACATAGTCATCCATATCCCTTCCCCTGCTGAGTTGGCAGATATGACCCATATGGATTGGTCTACAGCTAAACCTAAACCCACTGTAAAGCTAAGTGGACCCATTGCCATACTGTTCGCACCATGCAAATCCCTTAAAATCGCTAAATTATAAGAAAATGTTTTCGTAGACATAAAAGTCTCTCACCTCTTCATGATCTGTATCTCCAAACACCAGCGTTCTCTGTTCCTCTCACTCAGCTCCTGACGACACTGCTTAATGGCTATCTGCTCCTCTGTGTCCTACACAACAACACACAGGTAGGATTAGACACACACACACACACACACACACACTAACACTATTACAATGCTGTTACAATACATACACACAGTACACAGAAAGAGACAGGCCTGACACAACGTAAAGCGTAAGAGGCAGCGTAAAGCCTGTCAGAAGTATAATAGCCACATTAATCAATTTCAGTGTCAAGAAAAAGTATGTGAACCCTTTGGAAATACCTGGATTTCTGCATAAATTGGTCATACAATTTGATCTAATCTTCATCTAGATCACAACAGTAGACGAACACAGTCTGCTTAACTTCACTAGGGTCGGGGGCACCATTTTCACTTCCGGATGAAAAGCATGCCCAAAGTAAACTGCCTGCTACTCAGGCCCAGAAGCTAGGATATGCATATAATAGGTACAATTTGGATAGAAAACACTCTAAAGTTTCCAAAACTGTTCAAATAATGTCTGTGAGTATAACAGAACTGACTTGGCAGACGAAAACCTGAGAAAAATCCATCCAGGAAGTGGGATTTTTTTTATGTTTGTAGTTTTCTATCGAATGCCATTACAGTATCCATTGACTTAGGACTCACTTCCTATGGCTTCCACTAGATGTCAACAGACTTTAGAAATTGTTTCAGTCTTGTATTCTGAAAAATGAAGGAGTAAGACCACTCTGAATGAGTGGACCATTCAGTGTCCCAGAGCTTTTTCATGCGCATGACCGAGAGCGTGCCTTACTTTTAAATTGACAACATTATTGTCCGATTGAAATATTATTGATTATTATGACCTGGGGATTGATTATAAACATCGTTTGACATGTTTCTACGAACTTTACGGATACTATTTCAATTTTTCATCTGCCTGTTGTGACTGCATTTGAGCCTGTGGATTACTGAACAAAACAGAGGTTTTTGGATATAAACATGGACTTTATTGAATAAAACAAACATTTATTGAGTAAATGGGAGTCTTGTGAGTGCAACCATATGAAGATCATCAAAGGTAAGTGATACATTTTATCACTATTTCTGACTTGAGTAACTCCTCTACTTGGCTTGTTACTGTTTGTAATGATTTGTCTGCTGGGCACTGTTCTCAAATTATCGTATGGTATGCTTTTGCCGTAAAGCCTTTTTGAAATCTGACACCGTGGTTGGATTAAGAATAAGTTAATCTTTAAAACGATGTATAACACTTGTATGTTTTGCGAATTTTCATAATTAGTATTTCTGTTTTTGAATTTGGCGCTCTGCAATTTCACTGGATGTGTGCCAGGTGGGATGCTAGTGTCCCACGTACCCTAGTGAGGTTAAACTAATAACACACAAACAATTATACGTTTTCATGTCTTTATTGAACACACCATGTAAACATTCACAGTGCAGGGTGGGAAAAGTATGTGAACCCTTGACTAACTGGTTGATCCACCTTTGGCAGCAATAACCTCAACCAAATGTTTTCTGTAGTTGCGGATCAGACCTCAACAGTCAGGAGGAATTTTGGACCATTCCTCTTTACAAAACTGTTTCAGTTCAGCAATATTCTTGGGATGTCTGGTGTGAACTGCTCTCTTGAGGTCATGCCACAGCATCTTTTTTTTATTTTTTATGTTTACCTTTACTTAACTAGGCAAGTCAGTTAAGAACAAATTCTTATTTTCAATGACGGCCTAGGAACAGTGGGTTAACTGCCTGTTCAGGAGCAGAACGACAGATTTGTCGGGGATTTGAACTTGCAACCTTTCGGCTGCTAGTCCAACGCTCTAACCACTAGGCTACCCTGCCGCCCAATCCGGTTGAGGTCAGGACTGACTGGGCCACTCCAGAAGGCACATTTTCTTCTGTTCCATTCTGTTGTTGGTTTACTTCTGTGTTTTGGGTCGTTGTCCTGTTGCATCACCCAACTATTGTTGAGCTTTAACTGGCGGACAGATAGCCTAACATTCTCCTGCAAAATGTCTTGATGAACTTGGGAATTCATTTTTCCGTTGACGATAGCAAGCTGTCCAGGCCCTGAGGCAGCAAAGCTGCAGCTCCAAACCATGATGCTCCCTCCACCATACTTTACAGTTGGGTTGAGGTTTTGATGTTGGTGTGCTGTGCCTTTTTTTTCTCTACACATTTCTCTACACATTGTGTGTTCCTTCCAAACAACTCAACTGTTGTTTCATCTGTCCACAGAATATTTTGCCAGTAGCACTGTCGAACATCCAGGTGCACTTTTGCAAACTTCAGACGTGCAGCAATGTTTTTTTTTGACAGCAGTGGCTTCTTTCGTGGTGTCCTCCCATGAACAGCATTCTTGTTTAGTGTTTTACGTATCGTAGACTCATCAACAGAGATGTTAGCATGTTCCAGAAATTTCTGTAAGTCTTTAGCTGACACTCGAGGATTCTTCTTAACCTCATTGAGCTTTCTGTGCTGTGCTCTTGCAGTCGTCTTTGCAGGACGGCCACTCCTAGGGAGAGTAGCAACAGTGCTGAGCTTGCTCCATTTATAGACCATTTGTCTTAACGTGGACTAATGACATCAAGGCTTTTAGAGATCATTTGTAAACCTTTCCAGCTTTATGCAAGTTAACAATTCTTAATCTTAGGTCTTCGGAGATCTCTTTTGTTCGAGGCATGGTTCACATCAGGCAATGTTTCTTGTGAATAGCAAACTCAAATTTTGTGAGGTTTTTTTTAGGGCAAGGCAGCTCTAACCAACATCTCCAATCTCGTCTCATTGATTGGACTCCAAGTTAGCTTACTCCAATTAGCTTTTGGAGAAGTCATTAGCCTAGGGGTTCACATACTTTTTCCAACCTACACTGTGAATGTTTAAATTATGTATTCAATAGAGACAAGAAAAATACAATAATTTGTGTGCTATTAATTTAAGCACACTATGTTTGTCTATTGTGACATAGATGAAGATCAGATCAAATTTGATGACCAATTCATGCAGAAATCCAGGTAATTCCAAAGGGTTCACATACTTTTTCACTGTAACACTTCAACTCTGGGCAAAACATAATGAGCTGTACGACCAGCTTATTGTTTATTTTGGGTATTATGATGTTATCCTCAACAATCCAGGAAGTAACGGATAGAATCATCACCAGTGATTCAGAAAGTAGCAGAGGAAGTCCCATTAACACAATGCCATAGCCCATCATGCCCGTCCCTCCACTTCCTACGACAGACCGAAGTTACACTATACATACAAACGTATGTGAACACCCCCTCAAATTAGTGGATTTGGCTATTTCAAACCCACCCGTTGCTGACAGGTGTATAAAATTGAGGACACAGCTATGCAATCTCCATAGACAAACATTGGCAGTAGAATGGCTTTACTGAAGCTCAGTGACTTTCAAATGTGGCACTGTCATAGGATGCCACCTTTCCAACAAGTCAGTATGTCAAATTTCTGCCCTGCTAGAGCTGCACCGGTCAACTGTAAGTGCTGTTATTGTGATGTGGAAACGTATTGGAGCAACAACAACTCAGACGCGAAGTGGTAGGCCACACAAGCTCACAGAACGGGACCACAGAGTGCTGAAGCATGTAACGCGTCTGTCCTCATTTGCAACACTCACTAACTCTGGAAGCAACGTCAGCACCAGAACTGTTTGTCAGGTGCTTCATGAAATGGGTTTCCATGGCCAAGCAGCTGCACATAAGCCTAAGATCATCATGCGCAATGCCAAGCGTCGGCTGGAGTCGTGTAAAGCTTGGAAACACGTTTTCTGGAGTGATGAATCACGCTTCACCATCTGGCAATCTGACGGACAAATCTGGGATTGATGGAGGCCAAGAGAACACTACTGCCAGAATGCACAGTGCCAACTATAAGGTTTGGTGGAGGAGGAATAATGGTCTGGGGCCGTTTTTTCATGGTGAAATCTTAACTCTACAGCATAGAATGGCGTTCTATACAATTCTGTGCTTCAAACTTTGTGGCAACAGTTTGGGGAAGGCCCTTTCCTGTTTTAGCATAACAATGCCTCTGTGCACAAAGGCGAGGTCCATACAGAAATGGTTTGTCGAGATCAGTGTGGAAGAACTTGACTGGCCTGCACAGAGCTAGTGGAAAGTATGGTGGAAATTACAAGATTATGTTATAATACTGTTATTGCATCAAATGGCTGTTTTATGCAACAGAATAAGGGGTTGTAAGAACACTCATCTGTGTGTGTTCTACTGAGGATGGGCCTCTGAAGATTTACGATGTCTTTGGGTGATACCGCATTCCAGAGCATTAGTTAATGTTTCTGTTCTATACGGTACCAGGGAGAGATGACTCCAGAGCCAGACCCTGGTCTCTACACAATGAGATACTGTCTGCTGTGAATTATAAGTATATTTCATACAAATCTTAACCCATTCCATACATCTGTTGTTTCTCATGTAGACTGAAGGAGGATGGACTTTGCTATAAAATGCTTTGGCTCAAACCAGCTTGTTGAGTTCTCAGTGATCACCTCTAGGGGTGGTTACCAACCAGCTCCATTACTGCACTAATTAAATAATAAAGTTAGATTGTTTTGAAGAAATCTAGAAGTCTCTCCTTTTGATTACAATAATTCCACCACAATTTTGGCGGCGAGGATGCAATGATAAACTTAATTAGATGCATAAACTTAATTAGATGCATTAGATGCAACCAGGGGAAAGCCACTCTCCACTATTTGGAGCAGATCAGATCCCCACCTGGCTGAGAGCGTCAGCAGAATGGATACATCATCTCGAACAGAATTGAATTAAGGATGAGACGGGTTTCTTTCAATAATTGAACTTGAAAGTGCACAGAATTAATAGTACTAATTAGACATTAACTGAACGTTTAAGTGATAAAAAGATAAGAAAAAATGTAAAAATTTAAAAAATAACAAATGCCCCTGTTGAGGGTACACTCAGAGCGAGGTCTTCCTTAAGAGGGCCACAGCTGGGGTAACTAAACAGGACTGAGTTGAGTTGATGAGAGTGTTCTTAAGTGAGATATCCTTGGACATGATTGTTAATTAGCCAGTTGCGGGCTACCAAAAGTCCAGATCCGTGGCAATGGCTTGATGACAGTAGGACTGGTGAGGTTAATGTATTGAACGAAGAACGAGAGTGCAGGTGACGCCTTGCGAGGCATCTGACTTTAAATGTTTTTTTAAAAAATTACGGCAAAACAGGTATGCCCTGGGTTGCAATTGTTGGGTGTAATTGTGCCTGTTTTTGATATTCCTGGTACTTAGAAAATACAAGGTAAGAAAGGATTTTTGGGACCATGTTAAAAAGGTAGATAGGAGACATGGGTACTCTGTAGGTTGTTTTGCACATTTGCATAGACGGAAGATAATCTATAGTAATCGCAGTAGGCGATATCCCAGTGTGGCTACAACACCCAGTTTTGGGACCACTAATTAGGCAATCTTTTGATAATGGTATAGGTTTCCCTGTTCATATAGTCAGGTTTTAAAATCCTGTGTGGATAAACATTGTAGAAGTGTTCTGTGTGGGTGCAATAGGTTGACTCTGTGTGGGTAACCTTTCAATGATGTTCTGTGTGGACATCTGACCAATTCTGTGTGAGTGGTCTGACCAATCCTGTGTGGATGGTTATTTAGTAATGTTCTGTGTGAGCATTTGATCAATCATGTGTGGTTGATCATGAAGGCTCTGTGTGAGCCTGAGATAAATAATAATTAGTAGATAAGTTAATGATATGAAATGGTTTAAAATAGTTAGGTACATATGTAAGAAAATATTCCTGCAGGTTATATAAATATTGATTATGTGTGTTTGTGAACAGTACTGTGTGAATGTGATATGAGAGTTGTGTGAGTGGGTAAATAAGATATAAACATTTGTATACTAAGATGATTGAAATTTGGTTAATAAATGTTCATATAATGTTATTTTGGGGTTCCGTCCATCACTGCCCATCATAGAATATCTTGGACAGTATTGAGAGAGGGACGTTAGCAGCAAGTCTACAGTTTCTGGGAGCTTAGACTTTGCCGTGGTTTCTGGGAGGTCAGAGAACTGTTGAGGATTCCATGACGGGCTGGTTATTATACGGGAAACAAATGTACATTTTTTGGGGTTCCGCTGGGAGTTTGCTTGGAGAGCTGCTTTGTAGCTGTGGAGTGTCCTTGAAAATGCAAATGGAATGGTTGATGTGAGTACATAAGAATTTCTTACATTTTATATGGATTTTGTGAAGATATGAAAATATGATGAATTGTATGTGTGTATAATCGATTACTGGAGATTTGATAAAGTAATACTGGGAATATAATGAGATGCAACTTAAACAACCCATACGTAGACGTACATAGTTTTTCAGTTGGTCCCTTTAATGGATTATTTGATAAAGATGAGGTTTAAGCATTATTCAACTGTCTACAAAGTCTGGCCAATTGTCTCAGAAACTGATTGGAGTGTGTCTACTTTTGGTTAACCTTTTGCGTGTAGGGGGCAGTATTTTCATTTTTGGCTAAAAAACGTACCCATTTGAAACTGCCTATTTCTCAGTCCCAGAAACTAGAATATGCATATAATTGTCAGATTGGGATAGAAAACACTCTAAAGTTTCCAAAACTGTAAAAATATTGTCTGTGAGTATAACAGAACTGATATTGCAAGCGAAAACCTGAGGAAAATCCAATCAGGAAGTGCCTCTTATTTTGAAACCTCTCTGTTCCTATGCATGTCTATGCTCCATTTAAAGGGATATCAACCAGATTCCTTTTTCTATGGCTTCCCTAAGGTGTCAACAGTCTTTAGACATAGTTTCAGGCTTTTATTTTGAAAAATGACCGTGAAAGATCACATTGCGTAAGTGGATAGGTGGGGCTCTCAGAGTGAGTTTTGTGCTACAGAGTAAAGCGGCCATTGTTTCTCCTAGTGTTATTGAAAAATCTACACACCCGGTTGATATATTATCGAATATATATTTTAAAAACAACCTGAGGATTAATTATAAATAACGTTTGACATGTTTCTGTGGACATTATGGATATTATTTGGAATATACGTCTGCGTTTTCGTGACCGCTCTTTCCTGTGGATTTCTGAACATAACGCGACAAACAAACGGTATTTTGGGTATAAAAATAATCTTTATGGAACAAAAATAACATTTGTTGTGTAACTGGGAGTCTCGTGAGTGAAAACATCCGAAGATCATCAAAGGTAAACTATTAATTTGATTGCTTTTCTAATTTTCGTAACCTAGCTACTTAATGCTTAGTGTACATAATGTTTTTCTATGCTATCGATAAACTTACACAAATGCTTGGATTGCTTTCGCTGTAAAGCATAATTTCAAAATCTGAGATGACAGGTGGATTAACAAAAGGCTAAACTGTGTTTTGCAATATTGCACTTGTGATTTCATGAATATGAATATTTTTGTTGTAATATTATTTGACTGTGGTGCTATGCTATTCAGCGGTTGCTGACGAAAATGATCCCGCTAACAGGATGGGTAGCGTCAAGAAGTTAATTTACCCTAACGATGTAACTATAAAACGTTTATTGGATTATTCTCTGTACGGGTTGTTGGGGGTTCACCTTGGGGTCATGATAGTGGCTGTACCAAATGTTTGATGTATTATAATAATTGATTATGCTATGGTGTATTAATTGAAGGGGAGGGGTTATAAGAACCATCCCTCCTTACATTTATAGGGTCCTAGACTACAGATTATCAATACAGTGCCTTGCGAAAGTATTCGGCCCCCTTGAACTTTGCGACCTTTTGCCACATTTCAGGCTTCAAACATAAAGATATAAAACTGTATTTTTTTGAGAAGAATCAACAACAAGTGGGACACAATCATGAAGTGGAATGACATTTATTGGATATTTCAAACTTTTTTAACAAATCAAAAACTGAAAAATTGGGCGTGCAAAATTATTCAGCCCCCTTAAGTTAATACTTTGTAGCGCCACCTTTTGCTGCGATTACAGCTGTAAGTCGCTTGGGGTATGTCTCTATCAGTTTTGCACATCGAGAGACTGAAATGTTTTCCCATTCCTCCTTGCAAAACAGCTCGAGCTCAGTGAGGTTGGATGGAGAGCATTTGTGAACAGCAGTTTTCAGTTCTTTCCACAGATTCTCCATTGGATTCAGGTCTGGACTTTGACTTGGCCATTCTAACACCTGGATATGTTTATTTTTGAACCATTCCATTGTAGATTTTGCTTTAGTCTTTTGCAGACTCCATCAGGTTTTCTTCCAGAATGGTCCTGTATTTGGCTCCCTGCTGAAGAAAAGCAGGCCCAAACCATGATGCTGCCACCACCATGTTTGACAGTGGGGATGGTGTGTTCAGGGTGATGAGCTGTGTTGCTTTTATGCCAAACATAACATTTTGCATTGTTGCCAAAAAGTTCAATTTTGGTTTAATCTGACCAGAGTTTGGTGTGTCTCCCAGGTGGCTTGTGGCAAACTTTAAACAACACTTTTATGGATATCTTTAAGAAATGGCTTTCTTCTTGCCACTCTTCCATAAAGGCCATATTTGTGCAATATACGACTGATTGTTGTCCTATGGACAGTCTCCCACCTCAGCTGTAGATCTCTGCAGTTCATCCAGAGTGATCATGGGCCTCTTGGCTGCATCTCTGATCAGTCTTCTCCTTGTATGAGCTGAAAGTTTAGAGGGACGGCCAGGTCTTGGTAGATTTGCAGTGGTCTGATACTCCTTCCATTTCAATATTATCGCTTGCACAGTGCTCCATGGGATGTTTAAAGCTTGGGAAATCTTTTTGTATCCAAATCCGGCTTTAAACTTCTTCACAACAGTATCTCGGACCTGCCTGGTGTGTTCCTTGTTCTTCATGATGCTCTCTGCGCTTTTAACGGACCTCTGAGACTATCACAGTGCAAGTGCATTTATACGGAGACTTGATTACACACAGGTGGATTGTATTTATCATCATTAGTCATTTAGGTCAACATTGGATCATTCAGAGATCCTCACTGAACTTCTGGAGAGAGTTTGCTGCACTGAAATTAAAGGGGCTGAATAATTTTGCACGCCCAATTTTTCAGTTTTTGATTTGTTAAAAAAGTTTGAAATATCCAATAAATGTCGTTCCACTTCATGATTGTGTCCCACTTGTTGTTGATTCTTCACAAAAAAATACAGTTTTATATCTTTATGTTTGAAGCCTGAAATGTGGCAAAAGGTTGCAAAGTTCAAGGGGGCCGAATACTTTCGCAAGGCACTGTATATATATTTATTATAGAGGTTTAATATTGTTCCACAGTTTATTTTCTAGTCTCTACCTCTTATAAGGAAACGGTCTGAGAAATGTGTGACTGAGACAGAACTGTGTAGGGGAGTGTAAGAGATAAGAGACTAGTCAGACATTCCACTATAAATCAGCTTGGGGAGTGGACATTTACTGGTTAGCCCTTAGAAAACACTGGAACTATTGTATCTCTCTTGCAAGTTTGTATAGCTGTGTATGCATGGGCTTGGTCTGATGAGTAGAAGGTAATGACATATGCAGTGACATCACTAGGGCTGGACTTCGGGCTCAATAAAATAACTAGGGACTTTTCCTATTTTGAAGAACTGTTGTCAACTTCTGTTAATGCAATTGCATTAATAAAGGTTTTTGAATTATATAATTAAAGATATTGTCTGAATGATAATTTCACCAATGAGCCAATGATTGACAAGGAACAATGAACAAACCCCAACAGGGTACTACATTTAAAATAAAACTGCCCATTAGGTAGTATGAGAGGAGTGATATATTTATGTAATAAACCTTTTTCCATAAAGTTAGAGCGAATTAAGATTGAATCTTGATGTAACTTATAACGTTGTACAAAGCCTAGGGTTTCCATCAAACTAAGTATTATTGCGGCACTAATGTGATGAAGTAAAATAATTGAAATATGTCGCTTGAGAAAAGATCATCTGCTTACAATGTAATACATTGTCTGTTGCCTAAATGGAGTCGTATTTAAATAACTGAATCAAATAAGGGACAGTTACCTACATCTAATGAATTCTGATAATAGTGGAGAGGTAATTGCGATAGAGCTGGGACCATGAACATAATTGAAATCTAAACATGGGTATTACTTATTGCAGGATACAACTGCAATGAACTGAAATTGTGGGCAGGAAAAGGATCTGATATTCCAAAATGTGTTTTTTTCTTATGAATTGACTGATGTATTTTATAAATGTGGCGCATTACATGTTACTTTTAAAGTCTTGTACATTTCATAAGTAGGAAACCAAAAGAGAAGAGATAATTGTCAAGTTTGTTTTTAACAGTTGGATCAGTCCCTAGAGAAAGGGATCAAGCCCTAAGAGGGACAGAGGCCAGCCAGCACACAGACATTGTTCTCCAGGAGTGGAGTGAGCAGTTCTGGACTACTATAGGCAGTATAGACTACAGGTGGCTGAAAGGCCAAAGCATGAGAGCCTCAGGGACCACAGAGAGAGGAAGGTCATTGAATCTATTTGAATAAAGACATAAAGTTACATAAATGAACATTTAGGAATCAGAGAGAACAAAGGTCTAAAGCTCTTAATACATTAACATCCTTTTCATAACTCTGATGGGGTCATACATCTATGACAATGAAGCATGTAAAGTACGAGCCAGCGAAAGGATTTGACACAATGCTAACTGTCATTACCACTGACCTCCATTGTTGGTAGGGGTCCACATAGTACTACCACTGTGCCCTTTCAGCTGAATTCACCTGAGACAACACTGAGCAGCATTTCCAGTAAACAAAGTTGTGCATACAGACATAAAGACAGTGCACAGATAGAGGACAGAAAGAGCTAACTAAATGGGTGTGGACAAGTTCCAATGGTGTAGCTATAATAATGTACATCTATGTCCCTCTCATCCTGTGACTAGGTGTGATGTCATAGGCCAGGGAGGATGCAGAGTTCTATGGGCCAGGTCACAGAATAAAGATGAGTGTATTTCCTGTAAGTTACATTTAAAGCATTCATGATGAGGGAATTTAATATTACATCAAATATTAATGTGGGAGCCTCCATAGGTTCTGCTAGGCATGCAGCAGCATAGGTTGTAGGCTATCTGATGACAGTATGAAACATGAAAAATGCCACCACTTAGGATGCTCATACATGATAGCATAGCACTTTTGCAAACACACAAAATAGGGTAAAAGTTATAGGTAACAAAATACACACATGAATGGTGTGCTACTGTTAAAGTTATGTACCTTGTTCTGCCATCGGGTGACATTCCCGAAGCCCCCGGTCCCCAGGCGTTCCTTCAGCTCCCAGGAGCCACAGCTCTGCTGCTGCTGCAGGGGAACGCGACTCATGGTCCTCAGATAGTCCTGACCTCAGCCACACAACAACACAGGATCTGAAAAAATGTTTACTACAGCATTATTAGCCTGTATGTACACTGTATGTAGGCCTAACGAACGCATGTCTGGACCATTGGGGCACTGAAAGGTAAGGCAAGCAGAGCAGCAACGATTTCAAAATATATGGTAACAAGTAACTACAGCTACTACTTGCCCTATAATGACAGTGTTACTAGCTCAACATCCATAGCTGTTCTCTCTGAATACATAATAGGCTACATTATATAAACACTGAAATGACCAGACTTATTGTCAGCAGGCTACAGGAGAACATCAAGTGTATTCTTTATAAAGCAGCAGCACAGCAGTATCATGCGGATAGTTTGTTTCGATTTATAAAAAATAAAAGTATGCTTATATTGTGTTTATAAACTTTACAAGCTTACTAGTTGTTTTCCACTCATTATAGAAGATTACAGCTGGCATTAGGCTTCCCCGATGCTACTGTAATGTAGCACAACTACCGCGAGCACCTCTCACCTTTCTCTCGTGAGTAGTGACTGTAAAATTAGTCCTACCTGAAAAGTAGACTTTGGCCAACGAAAAAAGTTAGTTTGATAATGATAGACGCAGCTACCTAGCATACACTTTTGTTCATGAAAGTAAGCTTCACTTTCTCTCGATTTACTACTGTAGCTGGGGGGGAAAAAATTCTCAAAGTCTACTTCCTGAAAGTCATATTTCCTGTAAACCTGAACGCGGGGTCGGTCCGCCCACAAAGAGCATAGCGTATTCTTTCTTAGTCTGTAGACTGGTACTGCTGATATAGGTCGATGCCTGATACACGGATACAGTAGCTAGGTTCATAATCTCTGTCAGTGTCTCCAATGGAGAATATGTGGCGACTGTTGTCTTAGTTTGGAGTAGGATATCTAAAGAGATAATGTGCCAAATGTGCCAATAGCTGTTATCGTAAGAAAATGATAGGCTGCTAACGTTACATTAAACTAGGGAAGAGATCCAGCTTTTGTCAAATTAACGTGAACAGTTTAAATGTTTTGCATTTAAACATTTTCCTAACCTTAACGCAATTATCCTAACGCAATTATCCTAACCTGCTGTGTAAATTCTCCTAACCTGCAACAAAAGTTCAAATCTGAAGTTAATTTGACAAAAGCTGGATCCCTTCTAGCCATGACACTACAAGAGGTCTGTTCACTCCAGTGGAGTATGGGGGAGGCCTCAAACTGATAAATTATACACTACATGGCCAAAGGTATGTGGACACCCATTCAAATGAGTGTATTTGGCTATTTCAGCCACGCCCGTTTCTGACAAACACTGGCAGTAGACTGGCCTTACTGAAGAGCTCGGTAACTTTCAACATGGCACCGTCATAGGATGCCACCTTTCCTGCAAGTCAGTTAGTAAAATGTCTGCCCTGCTAGCTGCCCCAGTCAACTGTAAGTGTTGTTTATTCTGAGGTGGAAAAATCTAGGAGTAACAACGTCTCAGTGGTAGGCCACACAAGCTCACAGAATGGGACCGCCGAGGGCTGAAGCACATAGCATGTAAAAATCGTCATTCCTCGTTTGCAACACTCACTACCGAGTTTCAAACTGCCCCTGGAAGCAATGTCAGCACAAGAACTGTTCGTTGGGAGCTTCATGAAATGGGTTTCCATGGCCGAGCAGCCTGAGATTACCATGCACAATGCCAAGCGTTGGCTGGAGTGGTGTAAATTTCGCAGCCATTGGACTCTGGAGCAGTGGAAACGCATTCTCTGGAGTGATGAATCACTCTTCACCATCTGGCAGTCCGACAGATGAATCTGGGTTTGGTGGATGCTAGGAAAACGGTACTGCCCCAATGCATAGTGCCAACTATAAAGTTTGGTGGAAGAGGAATAATGGTCTGGGGCTATTCTTCATGGTCGGGATAGACCCGTTAGTTCCAGTGAATTTAAATGTTAACCCTACAACATACAATAACATTCTAGATTATTCTGTGCTTCCAACTTTGTGGCAACAGGGTGGGGAAGGCCCTTTCCGATTTCAGCATTACAATGCCCCAATGCACAAAGGCGAGGTCCATACAGAAGTGGTTTGTAGAGATCGGTGTGAAAGAACTTGACTGGCCTGCACAGAGCCCTGACCTCAACAAAATCGAACACCTTTGACATGAATTGGAACACCGACTGCGAGCCAGGCCTAATCCTCCAACACCAGTGCCTGACCTCACTAATGCTGTCGTGGCTGAATGAAAGCAAGTCCCCGCAGAAATGTTCCAACATATAGTGGAAAGCCTTCCCAGAAGAGTGGAGGCTGTAATCGCAGCAAAGGGGGGACCAACTCCATATTAATGTCCATGATTTTGGAAGTAGATGTTCGATGGTGTTCACATACTTTTGGTCATGTAGTGTACTTAAAAAAAAGAGTACTATTATTATTATTTTACTATGCCCAGCTCATGAGGCCCCTTGATGATGTGAGGCCCAAGGCGATTTCCCCTTCTGCCTAATGGTAAGTCCGCCACTGGTCACCATATTAATCGTATATAAACGCAACATTCAACAATTTAAAAGATTTTACTGAGTTATAGTTCATTTAAGGAAATCAGTCAATTGAAATAAATTCATTAGGCCCTTATCTATGGATTTCACATGACTGGGAATACAGATTGCATCTGTTGGTCACAGATACCTTAAAAATAGATAGAAACGTGGATCAGAAAACCAGTCCGTATCTGGTGTGCAGCACGACATCTCCTTCGCATAGAGTTGATCAGGCTGTTGATTGTGGCCTGTGGAATGTTGTCCCACTCCTCTTCAATAGCTGTGCGAAGTTGTTGGATATTGGTGGGAACTGGAACACGCTGTCGTACATGTAGATCCAGAGCATCCCAAGCTAGCTCAATGGGTGACATGTCTAGTGAGTATGCAGGCCATGGAAGAACTGGGACATTTTCAGCTTCCAGGAATTGTGTGCAGATCCTTGCGACAAAGAAACTTGCATTATCATGCTGAAACGTGAGGGGATGGCTGCGGATGAATGGCATGACAATGGGCCTCAGGATCTCAAATAAAATAACATTTTAATGGTCACATACACGTGTTTAGCAGATGTTATTGCGGGTGTAGCGAAATGCTTGTGCTTCTAGCTCCAACAATGCAGTAATATCTAACAAGTAATATCTAACATTTACACAACCTATACCCAATACACACAAATCTAGTAAAGGAATGGAATTAACAATGTAAAGATATATGGACGAGCAATGTCAGAGCGACATAGAATAAGATACAGTAGAATAGTATAGGATACAGTATATACATATGAGCTGGGTAATGCAAGATATACATTAATAAAGTGACTAGTGTTCCATTTATTAAACTGGCCCGGGATTTCAAGTCTATGTATATAGGCAGCAACCTCTGGTGTGCTAGTGATGGCTATTTAACAGTCTGATGGCCTTGAGAATCAGTTTTTCAGTCTCTCGGTCCCCGTTTGATCCACCTGTACTGACCTCGCCTTCTGGATGATAGCGGGGTGAACAGGCAGTGGCTCGGGTGGTTGTTGTCCTTGATGATCTTTTTGGCCTTCCTGTGATATCGGGTGCTGTAGGTGTCCTGGAGGGCAGGTAGTTTGTCCCCGGTGATGCATTGGGTTGACCGCACCACCCTCTGAAGAGCCCTGCAGTTCCGGGCGGTGCAGTTGCCGACCCAAGCGGTGATACAGCCCGACAGGATGCTCTTTCATTGTGCATCTGTAAAAGTTGTGTTTTAGGTGTGCATTCAAATTGCCATTGGTAAAATGCAATTGTGTTCGTTGTTCGTAGCTTATGCCTGCCCATGCCATATGGGGCACTCTGTTCATCACAACGTTGACATCAGCAAACTGCTCACCCACACAACGCCATACACACTGTCTGCCCGGTACAGTTGAAACCGGGATTAACCTGTGAAGAACACACTTTTCCAGCGTGCCAGTGGCCATCGAAGGGGAGCATCTGCCGACAGAAGTCAGTTACGACGCCAAACTGCAGTCAGGTCAAGACCCTGGTGAGGATGATGAGCATGCAGATTAGCTTCCCTGAGATTGTTTCTGACAGTTTGTGCAGAAATTCTTCAATTGTGCAAACCCTCAGTTTTATCAGCTGTCCGGGTGGCTGGTTTCAGATGATTCAGCAGGTGAAGAAGCCCGATGTGGAGGTCCTGGGCTAGCGTGGTTACACGTGGTCTGCGGTTGTGAAGCCTGTTGGATGTACTGCCAAATCCTCTAAAACGATGTTGGAGGTGGCTTATGGTAAAGAAATGAACATTCAATTATCTGGCAACAGCTCTGGTGGACATTCCTGCAATCAGCATGCCAATTGCACGCTCCCTCAAAACTTGAAGAGAAGTAAGATTTTTGTGCGTCTGGAACATTTCTGGGATCTTTTATTTCAGCCCATGAAACATGGGACCAACACTTGACATGTTGTGTTTATATTGTCTGGTTTTTGGTTTAGTTCTCACCTAAATGTGTTATCACTGCACTTCAACCATTTGAAAGCACAGCAAAGTTGAAATGGAAATGCAATGTTGGATTTTTTGTTTATTTATACAACAACTTAATGTGTTATCAAATCAAACTTTAAATGCACTTTAAATAACATTTTGATTTAATTTAATCCTATTCTTAAAGCTTGAAACCCTAGGCCTATATGTACAGTACCAGTCAAATGTTTGGACACACCTACTCATTCAAGGGTTTTTCCTTATTTGTACTATTTTCTACATTGTAGAATAATAATGAAGACATCAAAACTATGAAATACCACATACGGAATCATGTAGTATTCAAAAAAGTGTTAAGCAAATCAAAATATATATATCACCCTTTGCCTTGATGACAGCTTTGCACACTCCTGGCATTCTCTCAACCAGCTTCATGAGGAATGATTTTCCAACAGTCTTGAAGGAGTTCCCACATATGCTCAGCACTTGTTGGCTGCTTTTCCTTCACTCTGCGGCCCAACTCATCCCAAACCATCTCAATTGGGTTGAGGTCAGGTGATTGTGGAGGCCAGGTCATCTGAGGCAGCACTCCATCACTCTCCTTCATGGTAAAATAGCCCTTACACAGCCTGGAGGTGTGTTTTGGGTCATTGTCCTGTTGAAAAACAAAAGCTAGTCCCACTAGCTTGCAAACCAGATGGGATGGCGTATCGCTGCAGAATGCTGTGGTAGCAATACTGGTTAAGTTTGCCTTGAATTCTAAATAAATCACAGACAGTGTCACCAGCACAGCACCCCCACACCTTAACACCACCTCCTCCATTCTTCACGGTGGGAACCACACATGCAGAGATAATCCGTTCACCTGCTCTGCGTCTCTCAAATCTGGACTCATCAGACCAAAGGACAGATTTCCACCGGTCTAATGTCCATTACTCGTGTTTCTTGGCCCAATCAAGTCTCTTCTTCTTTTTGGTGTCCTTTAGTAGTGGTTTCTTTGCAGCAATTCGACCATGAAGGCCTGATTAACGCAGTCTCCTCTGAACAGTTGATGTTGAGATGTGTCTGTTACTTGAACTCTGTGAAGCATTTATTTGGGCTGCAATCTGAGATGTAGTTAACTCTAATGAACTTATCCTCTGCAGCAGAGGTGACTCTGCGTCTTCCTTTCCTGTGACGGTCCTCATGAGAGCCAGCTTCATCATAGCACTTGATGGTTTTTGCGACTGCACTTGAAGAAACTTTCAAAGTTCTTGAAATTTTCCGTATTGACTGACCTTCATGTCTTAAAGTAATGATGGACTGTTGTTTCTCTTTGCTTATTTGAGCTGTTCTTGACATAATATAGGTCTATCTTCTGTATTCCACCCCTACCTTGTCACAACACAACTGATTGGCTCAAACGCATTAAGGAAAGAAATTCCACAAATTAACAAGGCACACATGTTAATTGAAATGCATTCCTGGTGACTACCTCATGAAGCTGGTTGAGAGAACGCCAAGAGTGTGCAAAGCTGTCATCAAGGCAAAGGGTGGCTACTTTGAAGAATCTCAAATATAAAACATATTTTGATTTGTTTAACACTTTTTTGGTTACCACATGTTTCCATGCGTTATTTCATAGTTTTGATTTATTCACTATTATCCGACAATGTAGAAAATAGTAAAAATAAGGAAAAACCATTGAATGAGTAAGTGTGTCCAAACTTTTGACTGGTACTGTATGTCTATTTTTAGTTGAATCTTGGGTTGAATTGAAACAATAGCTGTTGATGACTTTGAATATGCTATATCGGCCTAAATAGTATCATGGATGATGTATGACTCATAAAGTGTAGTTACATTTCATTTGCTCTGTTACCTACTCTTTGAAATGACTTCGATAGCAAAAGTGAATTTATTTAATTTTTAAGTGGAGGATTCCAGTAAATCATTCTCACGATAGCACATTTGTAGAAGTCAGTGACAAATATCAAAGCTAAGCAGGAACAGGTTTGGTTAGAACCCTGGAAGACCAAAGGGTAGTTGCTGATTGATCACTTCCTCAGTAGGTGCTTCCCAGCCTTTAGTTTTTTCACAGATCTGACATTTTTTCAAAGTCACAAATTAAATATTTTATACAAGGTTTGTCTGTTGAAGATTGGTTACCAAGTTGACATAATCCTGGGGTTGAAATTTCACCCTCATAAGTTTAAATTGACGACTTTTTGCAAATCCAATGTATTTTAAAACAGATTCCATATCACAATATTTTGGCAAATTAAGATGAAACATTGAGTCAGCCAGTTTGTGCCCAGTGGAAAGGCTTGTATGGAATGGGGTGCTCACCTGAGTAAACATAGTCCAAAAAAGAAAAAGGTGAATGTATCTCCCCTAAATACTGCAACAACAAGTCTTACAATAGATTTTGCTCAGATAAAACGTGTCGTTACAGTCTTTATGGAGGATACCACCATGTAAGGCCTTTGCACTGCTTGCAACGATCCTGTCCCCGTATCTTTTGAATGGGCTTGACGATTATATCATAAAATCCGTGAAAATGCGGTCATTTAAGATATGTATAATTTTATATACAATTATATTAGTGTTTGTGGCTGAATTCTCTTCTGCCTGATGCCTTATGACGTTTTTGCTCATTGAATACCATTCAAAAAGTCTACAAAAGTCAGAAAACAACAAGGCTACGGTCAGAGTCGTGTGTATAGGTGGCAGGGAAGTCAGGCACAGGAGAATCAAACTTAATGAAATGGAGTTGTTTAATGACTGTAAACAAAACATAACTCCAAAATGATGAAATAATAAAACAAAGTGGGTACAAGGACCCATCGCGCACCAATACAACACGAAATCTGAACAATAAACAATCTGACTGTAACGATCTTCTTCATCTGAGGAACAATCGGACCAAAACGCAGCGTGGTAAGTGTCCATGTTAATTTAATATCACTGAACACGAAATAACCAAGTGAAACAACGAAATGAAAATCGAAACAGCTCTGTATGGTGAAGAACACAGACACAGAAAACAACTACCCACAAACACCAGGTGGGAACAGGCTACCTAAGTATGGTTCTCAATCAGAGACAACGATAGACAGCTGCCTCTGATTGGGAACCATACCAGGCCAAACACAGAAATACAAAACATAGAACAAAAACATAGAATGCCCACCCCAACTCACGCCCTGACCAAACTAAAATAGAGACATAAAAAAGGAACTAAGGTCAGGACGTGACAGCACCCCCCCCCCCCCCAAATGTGCGGACTCCGGCCGCAAAACCTAAACACATAGGGGAGGGTCTGGGTGGGCATTTGTCCGAGGTGACGGCTCTGGCGCAGGACATGGACCCCACCTTAGTCTTGGCCCACTTAGGTGGCGCCTTTGGAGCGGCGACCCTCGGACTGGGGACCTTTTGCAGCGGGCGCCGGACAGGCGGGAGACTCTGGCGGCGCCCTGGACAGGCGGGAGACTCTGGCGGCGCCCTGGACAGGCGGGAGACTCTGGCGGCGCCCTGGACAGGCGGGAGACTCTGGCGGCGCCCTGGACAGGCGGGAGACTCTGGCGGCGCCCTGGACAGGCGGGAGACTCTGGCGGCGCCCTGGACAGGCGGGAGACTCTGGCGGCGCCCTGGACAGGCGGGAGACTCTGGCGGCGCCCTGGACAGGCGGGAGACTCTGGCGGCGCCCTGGACAGGCGGGAGACTCTGGCGGCGCCCTGGACAGGCGGGAGACTCTGGCGGCGCCCTGGACAGGCGGGAGACTCTGGCGGCGCCCTGGATAGGCGGGAGACTCTGGCGGCGCCCTGGACAGGCGGGAGGCTCTGGCGGCGCCCTGGACAGGCGGGAGGCTCTGGCGGCGCCCTGGACAGGCGGGAGGCTCTGGCGGCGCCCTGGACAGGCGGGAGACTCTGGCGGCGCCCTGGACAGGCGGGAGACTCTGGCGGCGCCCTGGACAGGCGGGAGGCTCTGGCGGCGCCCTGGACAGGCGGGAGGCTCTGGCGGCGCCCTGGACAGGCGGGAGGCTCTGGCGGCGCCCTGGACAGGCGGGAGGCTCTGGCGGCGCCCTGGACAGGCGGGAGGCTCTGGCGGCGCCCTGGACAGGCGGGAGGCTCTGGCGGCGCCCTGGACAGGCGGGAGGCTCTGGCGGCGCCGGACAGGCGGGCGGCTCTGGCGGCTCCGGACAGGCGGGAGACTCTGGCGACTTGGACAGGCGGGCGGCTCTGGCGGCTCCGGACAGACGGGAGAACCTGGAGGGAGGAGACGGAGAGACAGCCTGCTGCGTGGGGCTGCCACAGGACCCACCAGGCTGGGGAGACCTACAGGAGGCCAGGTCAGGACATGACACTGACAAACATATGAGGGGAAACAGAGGGTTAAATACACAACAGGTAATGAATTGGATTGAAACCAGGTGTGTAGTAAAACAAGACAAAACCAATGGAAAATGGATCAATGATGGCTTGAAGACCGGTGACGTCGAGTGCCGAGCACCGCCCGAACAAGGAGAGGCTTCGACTTCGGCAGAAGTCGCGACAGATACTTCCTGGAAAACGACATGACTCTTTCATACGTATAGTGATCTAAGGCCTATTTGACTAGTGTCATAATACAATTGGCTCATTCATCCCCCCTCCTCTCCCATGTAACTATTGCCCAGGTCGTTGCTGTAAAAGAGAATTTGTTTTCAGTCAATTTACCTGGTAAAATAAGGGTTAAAAATATATCTAAAATAATTTATAATAATTATAATAATGAAAAATCACTGTACAATGTCTACTTGGAAAATACCCTACCATGGTGTTCGGAGTATTCAAGCTATGCAATGACATTGCCTTAATTGTCAACTGTAAGATAATGATGCAATCAATGACTGTTCAGCAGATTCTCGACACTCAAAACCTCAGTTTTCAAGAGAATCCCCTGTTTGTAATGAAAACATTATCACATTTCCACATCAACAAACAACATGAAACATCCTCCCTACATCCGGCTGACGTGTATCACTTTGGTTCCCATACTGTATACATGCTTTTATTTATATGCAAAAGCTCCATGCGTATGGCGTAGATATATATTTTTTACACTAGTAATGTGTGATTTGTAGGTGCATAGACCCCCTCACTGAGTAGCCTGTTTTGAGAAACTATTTCCTGTTTACGTTTACTAAATATGGTGTTGTTTCCTAGGCTAGTGCTGTTTGTTTAATATGGTGTTTTGTAAAAAGGCCTAGCAGCCTCACAATTACAATACAGGTGCCTTTGGCCTAAATTAACTACACAAAACTATGCATTTTAGTAGAGGTAAAAGTGTATAGCTGTCTCTTTATGTAATT
This sequence comes from Oncorhynchus mykiss, assembly GCF_057628025.1. Classification (NCBI taxonomy): domain Eukaryota; kingdom Metazoa; phylum Chordata; class Actinopteri; order Salmoniformes; family Salmonidae; genus Oncorhynchus; species Oncorhynchus mykiss. The sequence continues at coordinate 64,347,476 of NC_143032.1, read as the reverse complement.
CCAAATCACAGGAGGTTGGTGGCACCTTAACTGGGGAGGACGGGCTCATGGTAATGTCTGGAATGGTATGAGTGGAATGCTATCAAATACATCAAACACATGGTTTCCATGTGTTTGATGCCATTCCATTTGCTCTGTCTCCACCACTATTACGAGCTGTCCTCTCCTCATCAGCCATCTGTGTTCCAAATGTGCATGTCTTAAATTTACAAAAACCTGGGTTTTAGGCCTAATACTTTCACCAAGTTGTATTACATGTGCTACGTGCTTCTAACAGGAGGTCAAAACTACTGCATCACATTTTATTGGTATTGTGGTCATGGCATTGCATTAATTAGGGGAAATGATTTTGTTGACATGGCTTGGTGTCATAATTTTATCCTTATTCATCAAGTAGTACACAACCGCCTTGTCAGACCATGAGTGATAAACATGTGTGTGTGCACTGTGTTTGTGTACTGTAAATATGTGGTGTCCTCATTAAACACTGGTGACTCCATACTAATCTAACATAGATGGAATTGACAACGAGGCGACAGAGTGTTAGTCCAGAGTGTTAGTCCACAATTAGTCCAGTGTTCGCTAAATAATTTCCTTTACAAAAATGTAATAAAAGTTGAACAACTTCAGCCATATTCTCCTCAACAGCACACAAGGACTAATAATAATGTATTTATTTATATAAAATCATACACTGACACATTTTGATGTCTTTGACTTGTCGCAGCCCTCTGATGTGGAGTTGCAATGAAGGCGGTCGTCGTCGCCGGCCTACTAGCTGCCACCGATCCCCTTTTCTATTTCAGTTAGTTTTGTCTGATTAGTTTCACCTGTTTCTTGTTTGGGTTTTGTTTTGGGCTATTTAAACTCGGTATGCCCACCTGCTTTTGTGCGGGCTAGTTTTTCCTGTTCATGTGTGTGGATTTCTTTTTTTCCGGACGGTTTCGTCCTGTTTGTTGGAGTTGGTTATTTCGCCCTTGTGTTTGGCGTGACCGTTACTCTGTTCCTGGAATAAAAACCCACGTTTGAACTAACTCTGCGCCTGACTCCTCCACCCACTAATCCTAGAAGCCGTGACAGAAGCCCGCACCACCGACATGGAGTCAGCAGGAGCAGCGACCGCGCGTCCTCCATCACACGGCCATCCTCCATCGGATCGTTTCGTCGATGGACCAAATGATGGAGAGGATGGAGCGATGGGAGAGGAGTGGTCTCCCGACATCAACCCCAGCTCCCCCACAGACGACGTAACCCACTCCTCCTCCGGCGGCGTCCGGTCCCAGCGCGTTGCATCTCGCGCCCCCGAGGGAGTACGATGGAGCCGCGGCTGGGTGCCAGGGATTTTTGCTCGAGCTCTACCTGGCTGCAGTTCGAATGTGAGCCTCCTCGTCTCCTGTCTGACAGGTAGAGCCCTGGAATGGGCCAACGCAGTCTGGAACGGCCCAGACTCTGGCAGGGGATTCGCCACTAACTGGATTTCCATTGGTACTGAACCCACCCACAGTCTTTACCCTGGCCTGGTCAGGAGCCTTGGGGAGGCCAATTCCAAACAGCTGCAGAGTATAAACTCAGGTTGCGAAGAATTTAATCACTAATAACATCAGATTTGCAACCAAGATCAACTGAAGTCTGTACAAGACAAATATTCACTTTATTAGAATATGATAGATTTTTCTTAATCAACCCTTCAATGTTGAGCCAAAGACGGGTTCAGTTTCATGTTTGTGTGTGTGTGTGTCACGTAAAGGCCTGGGTGCCTTTGAGTCACACTTCCGGAGAACAATGTAATACGTAAAAATGGTCAAATCATGTAGTAATCCAAACAGCCCCCCCTTCAGCGGAAATAGCCGAGGCTAGGATAAAAACCGAGAAGCACAGCAGTTATCACACTTCATTGTCAATATCCTCCGATAATTGTTTCTAGAGGTAGATTCAGAACTAGCAACATACCATACACAAGGACAAGGTAAGGATATTCATGTTTTCCAGATTTTAATGGTTATGTACTGGCTATGCTAAAAGTCATTGATTGCATTAGGCTACAACATTTGCTAATTGTTTTCTGTGAAGCATGCCGGGACAAATTATTTCAAATGGAATGTCAAATATTATATGATTAGGCTATTATATGATTAGGCTATATCATTATGAGCGCAGTCTCACATACAGACAGTAGGTTGTGGTCCCGGATGCTTGTAGGTGCTTATATCTTCTCTAGATGGGTTTATGTCGTTTGTTCTACACTTTGTGTCCCTTAATTTACTTTACCTGGAATATGGACCAATTCAATCCCTTCTAGATATAACGTATGTCCTTTGGGGTAGTGTATTGGAGGGTATATACGCAGGTATATGCCGTAAACCCACTTTTCGTGGGCATTGTGTGCTCACTTCTTAATCCCCGTGATGCGTATCAAAGTAGATTAGTGGAGGTATGCGACGTATCAATTAATAAAGCTGATGGAACAGATCAGAACGGTTAGTTTAAAATGTTGATCAACTATTATGTCTTCACATGTGAAGCACAGCAAGGTGCACACTGCGGTGGTAGACCTACGCGCAAATGTTCCAAGAGAAATTGTAGGCTATTGACTTTATTTTTTATTTTCGATTCGGTTACACGCATCATACGCGGACCACAAGCCTCCCAGGCGGTAGTACGGCTGCACCCTCATCGGTTGAATGGTGTCAGTAAACCTCGGCATTTTTTATTCCATATCGTAGACTTAATGAAAGTTTAACAAATGTACCATTTTGAAAATACACATACATCGCATACTTAATAATACCATTTATTCCACATTGGAGACTCCAATTAAAGGAACGCTTCAAATATGTAGTCAGCAAACTCCATTTATGAAATACAAATACTCAATTGATTAATCAATCAAATTTATTTTATAAAGCCCTTTTTACATAAGCAGTTGTCACAAAGTGCTTAACAATAACCAGCTTAAAAGCCCAAAGAACAAGCTAGTAAAACAGGAATTTAGGTAGAAACGCAGAGGAACGAGGATGGGGGGGTGGGCAGTCCTCTTCTGGGTGGAGATGAGAGTACATGTCCGTTAAGGACAGATCTTTCTTCAAAATGTTCAGACATTCATAGATGACCAGCAGGATCAAATAATAATCACAGTGGTTATAGAGGGTGCAACAGATTTGTACCTCAGGAGTACATGTCAGTTGGCTTTTTATAGCCAAGCATTCAGAGGTTGAGAGAAAGATGGTCGAAACATCACATAATGGCATTTATCCTATATTGGGGACTGAATTATAGGACCGTTTCAAATATGTAGTCTGCAAACTCAACGGAATAAGGGCAGAAAGCAAATATGTACGCTCTTGGCTGCTATTGTGTAGGCTAGTTATTCTGTTACTTGCAGAGCATGTAGATCTCGTGCATTTTATGTCTGTGCCATTTTCTTCTCACCTGATGTTGGTTGTCTCCACACCTTGGCACATGTAGGCTATGTGCACTCTTAGGGGGGAAAAAATGGATCTTTGGCTGTACCCATAGGAGAACCCTTTTTGGTTCCAGGTATAAATAACCCTTTTGGGTTTCATATAAAACCCTTTCCACAGAGGGTTCTACATGGAACCCAAAAGGGTTTCAACTTGAACCAAAAAGGGTTCTCCTTTGGGGAGAGCCGAATAATCCTTTTGAAACCCTTTTTTCTAAGAGTGCGGGGAAGTGAAAGAGTGACTGAGCCAGCCAAGAGCAATAGTGCAATAGTCACCTAGTTCTTACTCAGTAATTAAGTCAAATACTTCTGACCATACCCTGCCACATCTATCTCTTCCACATTCCTCTCTCCCCTTTCACACCCACACTCATCTCACTCTTTCTCCATCGCACCACATCACTCCATTTCTCTCTTCATCCCCCTCTCCACCTGATGCTCTTGCATTCTTTCACTACTGTAATCCCCCTCTCCATCCCTCCACCTGTCTCCATTCTTCTCTTCATCCCTCTCCACCTGATGCTCTTGCATTCTTTCACTACTGTAATCCCCCTCTCCATCCCTCCACCTGTCTCCATTCTTCTCTCTTTATCCCCCTCTCCACCTGATACTCCCCTCACATTCTGTTTCATACCGTCATCTCTCTCCCACCTCTCTTTGCATTCATCTCATTACCCCTCCCTTCACCTGATACTCCCATAGCACATACTGTATCACTTCTTCATCTGTCACTTCACTCAGTAATCCACAGCTCTGGAATGAGGTCATTCTAAAATTTCTTGTTGCAATAGTTCACATTCAAAAACTACAATAACAAGTGAAAGCAGTTGTGAATCAGTGTTCCTTCAGATAACAGAACAGAGATTACACAATGTTTCTAGGAATGTGGTTCCCTGGAGTCAGCTGTGTGTTAGATCCACCCTTTGACTGACTAGCCCTGTATGGAATTGTAGGTTTAAAGCAGCTAGTTTAACTTGGGAATTCCTCTGGATAGCTTTTGTCAATACTAGAGCGCACCCCTATTGTCCTCCGATACAAGGTGACTGAACAAGACAAACCTGAAGTGGCTCACATGCACCACCTACAGGACAGGGTCACTTCCAGGAACTGGCTGATCATTAATGGGCAGCATTGTAGTCCAAACTCAGCAATGTTGCCAAGTAACACGTTGATCCCGGACCATTAATTATGGATCGGTGCATTTAGTGCATTCTTTGTGGTGGCTGGGCTGGTGTTTTAGGCCAGGGGGCCTCTCAGTGCTTTTGCTGACCTGATTCACAGGTCAAGAGCCCGGTATAGCAGGCATAGCTCCAGCCAAGTAGCTTACTATCCCTAAGTAACACAGTGTCATGACAGTGTTAGATCAGTTGTCATAAGCAGACATCAGCTCTCATGACATGTTATATCTTTGACAGCCACTAACATAGTATAGACCTTATGACTGAGGGTTCAAGTGTTGGGAATAACATATCCAGTGAATCTTCCCCAAAAAGTAATGTGGAGACATGGAAAATAAGGCTATTTTAGAGTATTGGAACCAAACCTAAAGAAGGAAAGGAAGATAATTAGCTAGAACCAAACCAGAGTTCTGTGTCATTGTTTATCAAACTGGTTCAATGTGATGCTAATCAGATTACGCCTATGGCTGCCTGCTTTCTCTCAGTGAAGAATAAACATAACTTTGGCATGTGTGCATGTACAGTCACATACGCCCATCCATACACACAACTTCCTCTGTCTACAACTATTTACTTAATTTCAATTAAATTCATGAAGCTTTATTGGTATGAAAAGTGAAGGAACTTACATTGCCACATATTTTACCAACAGCAACATCAGTACCAAGGCTTGGTACACTTTAAAGATGTTTCCTGTTTCTTTGTCCTCGTTCTAGCAGCTGTAGGTCAGTATTTCAAAAAATCCTTCTATTCAGTTTGATCACTGTTCAGATTTTTGACTAGACATTTTACATTGGAGTCATTTAGCAGACGCTCTTATCCAGAGCGACTTACTAACTGCATTAATTTTAAGATGGCTAGGTGGGACAACCACACATCACAGTCATAGTAAGTCAATCATTCCTCAATAAAGTAGTTATCAGCAAAGTCAGAGCTAGTCAGGTGTAAAAAATAAATAAAAAAAGTGAGTGTTAGTTCACAGGGAGGGGTCGGGGTGAGCAGGGGGTAATGTAGGATTATTTAAGATACGATTTGCATGGGAAGGTTGAACACCAGGTGGGCTGCAGCGTTCTGGATAAGTTGCAGGGGTTTGATGGCACAAGTGGGGAGTCCAGCCAACAGCGAATTGCAGTACTCCAGACGGGAGATGACAAGTGCCTGGATTAGGAACTGCGCTTCTTCCTGTGTGAGGTAGGGTTGTACTCTACAGATGTTGTTGAGCATGACCCTACAGGAGCGAGTCCCTGCTTTGATGTTTGCAGAGAACGACAGGGTCATGCCAAAGTTCTTCGCACTCTGGGAGGGGGACACCGTGGCGTTATCAACCGTGATGGCGAGGTCTTGGAAAGGACATCCCCGGGAGGAAGAGCAGTTCAGTCTTGTTGAGCTTGAGGTGGTGGGCTGACATCCAAATGGAGATATCTGCTAGGCAGGTTGAGGTGCATGTCTCTGGGTGTCAGTAGGGGGGGGGAGGACAAAAGTATATAGTTGAGTGTCATCCGCATAGCAATGATAGTAGAGGCCATGTGAGGATATGACAGAGCCGAGTGACTTGGTGTATAAAGAGAACAGGGCCTAGAACCGAGCCCTGGGGAACACCAGTAGTGAGAGTACGTGGTGCAGGTACAGATCCTCTCCACGTCACCTGGTAGGAGTGACCTGCCAGGTAGGATGCAATCCAAGCGTGTGCAGAGTCTGAAACGCCCAGCCCTGAGAGGGTGGAGAGGAGGATCTGATGGTTCATGGTGTTGAAGGCAGTAGATAGATTTAGGAGGATGAGAACATGTACACAGTCAGCTTTGGCAGTGTGGAGAGATTCCACTAGAGTACTGCAAATGCTGTGCTGAGTTGTCTAGCCCTGTCCTCTGATTCCTAACATTTAACACTTTCTTTCCTATTTCCCTCGAGAGGTTAAATGGCCGCTGATTAGTCTCTACCTGCTGTACCAGTACTGTGGTCACTGGTCAGCAAATCACACATCCTTACTGTACAGGTCAGCTCGCTAGACTCATCCTCACACAGACTGACAGGGGGAGAAGGAGCTGTGCTCAGCACTTAGACAACTCTGTTACTATAATTACAGTTCTGCTTTATGACTGAACTCTAATAGAACATGAGTTGCATCAGTAGAACGGATGTGGCCTGTGTGTGGGGGCCTGTGTGTTGCCTCAGTCTATCATTAGTTAAGCTCCAATCACAGTTTAACAGCCTCATCTTCTTACCATAACTCAGACTTGACCTACTGTTGTAAGAGAGCTACATCCCTCATGGGTGTGTAGGGAATATATTGTCATACAACACAATCAAAAGAAACCATTAACTAACTGGGACAGACCATTGCCTTCTAATCCCTGCTAGAAAATGAGGTAGCCCTTTCCTGCAGTCAATGACCAAAAACAACCTCTTTGGCCTCATTGGTGGAATGTTCATATTTTTCAAAATTTCATAATAACATTTAGTTTTTAAAGACGGAAATCCTGTGTTTCTATGTTTAAACAGTTTTGTTATATTTTAGTCTTCTGAGATGTACTGTATATAAAGTGTAATATTGGGATGCAAACTCAATGTAATACTAGTAGAAAGAGGAGGAAGGGAAGTGCTACTAAGGTACACAATAGTACATTTTGGTAGATAAAGGTGCTCTTTGGTGAAAGGGGTAAATTGGTCATCAAAAAGAAAGGAGGAGCAAGGCACTCTTCATATAATTGATTAAAATGCCTTCATTAGTATGGCATGTTCAATTAAAACAGTTTTTAAAAACCGACGCGTTTCGGCTGCATGGCCTTCATCAGGGAGTACAAAAAAAAGGAGTACAATGTCCTCTTTTGAACAGCTTTTCAATTAGCCCTAATTGGAAGAGGGAGTGGTTACACAATTGATTGGACACACCTAGTAAACAATACTATACACATTAAAAGGTGCAATACTGTAGCTAAGTTATCATAAATACAACTCCAAGCTAGAAGTATCAGAACACTTAAAGGTAGTTCTAACCTTAAATATGACTGGGAGAAGTGTCAAGAATAAGAAAGCAATATAGTCCATAGTACACTAGAACACAGCAAAACATGAACAACAACAGTCTAAACATAGCTGAGGGCAATTGAGCAAAATGTCCACTAGATGACAGCAAATGGACTAATCACAACCTTACAGGAAGGGTGAGAAATACAGATCTTAATTTAAACCAGGGTATTTAGTGGCCTGCACTTTGTACATCCATATCTTCATTTAAACCAGGGTATTTAGTGGCCTGTAGTTTGTAAATCCATATCTTCATTTAAACCAGGGTATTTAGTGGCCTGCAGTTTGTACATCCATATCTTCATTTAAACCAGGGTATTTAGTGGCCTGTAGTTTGTAAATCCATATCTTCATTTAAACCAGGGTATTTAGTGGCCTGCAGTTTGTACATCCATATCTTCATTTAAACCAGGGTATTTAGTGGCCTGTAATTTGTAAATCCAGATCTTCATTTAAACCAGGGTATTTAGTGGCCTGTAGTTTGTAAATTAAAAACTTTCCCTTTGGTTTAACTGTTTAAGACGGTCCCCTTTTCTAATAGAGGCCGGAACATGATCAATACCCATAGCTTGTAGGGAGGCAGGGTTGCCATGGTGTAGGGACTTGTAGTGCCTTGCCATGGTGTAAGGACTTGTAGTGTCTTGCCATGGTGTAGGGACTTGTAGTGTCTTGCCATGGTGTAAGGACTTGTAGTGCCTTGCCATGGTGTAAGGACTTGTAGTGCCTTGCCATGGTGTAAGGACTTGTAGTGCCTTGCCATGGTGTAAGGACTTGTAGTGCCTTGCCATGGTGTAAGGACTTGTAGTGCCTTGCCATGGTGTAAGGACTTGTAGTGCCTTGCCATGGTGTAAGGACTTGTAGTGCCTTGCCATGGTGTAAGGACTTGTAGTGCCTTGCCATGGTGTAAGGACTTGTAGTGCCTTGCCATGGTGTAAGGACTTGTAGTGCCTTGCCATGGTGTAAGGACTTGTAGTGCCTTGCCATGGTGTAAGGACTTGTAGTGCCTTGCCATGGTGTAAGGACTTGTAGTGCCTTGCCATGGTGTAAGGACTTGTAGTGCCTTGCCATGGTGTAAGGACTTGTAGTGCCTTGCCATGGTGTAAGGACTTGTAGTGCCTTGCCATGGTGTAGGGACTTGTAGTGCCTTGCCATGGTGTAGGGACTTGTAGTGCCTTGCCATGGTGTAGGGACTTGTAGTGCCTTGCCATGGTGTAGGGACTTGTAGTGCCTTGCCATGGTGTAGGGACTTGTAGTGCCTTGCCATGGTGTAGGGACTTGTAGTGCCTTGCCATGGTGTAGGGACTTGTAGTGCCTTGCCATGGGGTAGTCGTCATTGCCTACCCGTATGGCGTACTTGTGTTCCACTAAGCGGTCTTGAAGGCGTCTCTTTGTCCTTCCAATGTAGAACACCTTGCACTGTGGACATTCCAATCTATAGATGACATGAGTGGTTTTACAGTTAATGAAATGCTTGATGTAATACTCCATTTTGGAAGCTGTGTCAACAAAATACTTCTTCTGTGCAATATTACTGCAATGGTTACATTTAAAAGAGCCCTTGGGTTTGTGGTCGAGCCCAGTTTGAGAGTCACCCGGAAGATAACTGGACTAATTTGTCATTTTAGGGTAGGACATCTCTTAAAGCTTATGACTGGTGGCTCAGGAAAGACTTGGCGTAGTAGCGTATCACTTTGGATGATTCCCCAATTATTTAATGATCCTTTTAATGTTCTCTGCTTCAATTCTGTATTTTGTAACAAAATACACTCTCTCTGATGTATCACGAGGCACTCCCCTTCACAACAATTTCTCTCTGTCAAGTAATCCAGCCCTTATACCAGCATCTTTCAGGACCTGAACGCTATAGCCCCGATTCAAGAAGCGATTCTCCAATTCAGCAGATTTGACACTAGTCTGTTTTCTGATCGCAAATTCTGCGGACTCTTTGAATTGGCCATATGGAATATTCTCTTTTAGCCTTTTGGGGTGAAAGCTGTCTGCCCTCAGAATGGTATTCCCATCTGTAGGCTTCCTAAAGATTGATGTGTGCAAACAACCTTGGTCATTTTTACTAATGTCGAGGTCCAAAAAATAAATTTGATCCTTGCTGTACTCCATAGTTAGTTTGATAGGGTTAATGTTGTTAAGGTATTGGTGGAAGGAAATAAGGTAATCTTCTGAGCCGGACCAAAACAGGCAAACATCATCAATATATCGTCCCCACCATATAATCTGGTCAAAGAAATGGTTATCAGAAGGATCCAAAATGAAGTCCTTTTCCCATTTACCCAAGTACAAACCAGCATAGGAAGGGCTGTACTCCCATGGCACACCCTTTGACCTGTTTAATACAGTCCTGAAAGATAAAGGTGTTATGATTAAGAGTCTATTCAGTCAGTGAGACAATTAATTCTGTAGGAGGCATCTCAGTCTCAGGTCGGGTACTCAAGAAATGGTGCATAGCTGCCAAACCTTGTTCATGTTCAATGGTGGTGTATAGAGACCACATCCATGGTGACTAAAAAGGAAGCTGTATCTATATTGTTCAATCCCTTCATTTTGTTCAACACATCTGGTATCTTGAAGATAGGCTGGGAGTGATGTCAGAACAGGGTTAATAAAGTAATCAATGTACTTAGATGGGTTCTGTCAGACTTTCATTACCACTGATGACTGGTCTGCTGGGGGTTTTCAAGATGTTTGTGGACCTTTGGAAGAAGGTAAAAGAAGCCATAAGCAGACTGACATCAAATGTATTTAAACTCCTTGTCTGAAATGTAGCCCTTCTCCTTAGCTTCTGTGAGGATCCCTTTCAGGTCAGTTTTTAGGTCCTCTGTAGGGTTGAAGGTAAGATTGGTAGAATTCATTGTCTAATTGACGATAGGCTTCTGTCACGTCTTTACTCCACACTACTGTGGCACCACCTTTGTCTGCTTTTTTTTAACCACAATCTGTTCATTTTTGGACAATGATTCAACTGCATTCTGCTCTGTCTTAGAAAGATTACGTTGTGTTTGGTTGGAGTCAATTTTACCCTTAAACAGTTTCTCCACATCAAAATGTAATACGTTTCAACTCTATCTGACATGGTACAGGTGTCTTTTTAAAGCCCATACCCATGTGTATGAGGTGTGTACTTTTGTTTCAAAGTAGATTTGTTCAAGACTACCAATAATCACTGTGTGACCCTGATTTAGACCACTGCAGTAGGTTTTAAAGTCATCAACAAACAACATGCTGACTTAAGAGATGTTCTTGTTATCTTTTAAACCTCTACCAACATACGGGTGTGCAACTGTCTGAGTGTGTGGGTTTAAACATGTGCATGTGTCTGTTGGCTCTTGTAAGCGCTGGTTTAGTAGGATCATTGCCAGACCACAAACCAGTCCTACACAGACACACTGCATTGTGGGATTGTCAGACAGCAGCTGATAATCCTGTGGTGTCTGACTGCACCCACACGTTTGTATGTGTATTTGTGTGTGATAGACACATGTTAATGATGGAGGACAGGCACTAGGCGTGTGTGTGTGTGTGACAGATAAAACATGAAAGTGAGTGACGTCAGGCACACAGGCTCAATGTTGGCAGGAAACATATGGCCTGGTCTGATAGGCCAGGGGAGGGACAGTAGGGGACCAGCGCAACTCATGCTCTGCCAAAGAGGCTCAGCTAAGGGTAGCCCAAGTAAACCAGGAGTGACAAACAACTGGCTTGAAAGGGGTATGTACTCTGCTCTGTCTGTGTGTAAGTCCCACACATCTTGCAGAGTCATCCCAGTGAAAGACTCAGGGAGTCTGTGTTCCAGGAAAATCTACTCTTTGCAACTGGTGAGTTGATTAGCTTCATGTTTCTGAGCAGTGCGTGTGTGTGCACAGTTTGACCTCATTTATAACAACACCAGCCCAATCAGCCACAGGGGATTAGAAAAACCATCAGCCAGATGTGGTGTATGTCGGTAGGTAAGGTTTATGTATTGGTCTTGGTCCCATGCAATGACCACAGTGCTGTAGTCTTCCTCAATCCCTTTTCACTCTTTCCATCTTTAACTTTACGTTTTTCTCTTTTGTCATTCCCTCTGTCTTCCCTTTCTCCCTCTCCCTCTCTCTCTCTTTATGTGTGAGTCATGGTTAGTCACAGTTGAGAGGCTTTGGGGCCTAAAAGGGTTCTGCAGTGCATCTCTAGTCTGATGTGTGTTTTCAGAGAACTAGGTTAATTTACATTTATTCCCATGCTTATTTTATTGCAGTGACTGTGATATGTATTTGTCTTACCTTCCCTAGTTGTAAGTTGCTCTGTGAAATTACTAAAATGTATATGTAAAATTCCATTAGCACATGCTCTTATCCAGCATCCTTCAGTATTACCAAATAGCACGATCATCACACCATCACCACACATTTAAAAACACAAAAGTTTGTGTGTCAGATTCAACTAAGTGTGTATTCTGGTTACAAAACGTAGCAAACTCTATAGTAGTGCAACAAACTTTTTGGAAAGCCGGCTTAGTGGTGTCAAACTCTGTAAAGTTTCCGTTTTCTCTCTTGTCCTCATCTGTTTGTCATTAGTCATTCTACCCGTCCATACATCTGTACTCCTGTTTAGAAACTGCTTCCATATTGTATTGGTGTGTTGGGAGAGGGCTTTAGCAACGTTTTATGAGTTCACACAGTTTACTTTAGTCATTTGTACACACACACACACACACGTGAGCTTGTGAGACTACTCCTCGGTGGCAAACTGTGCTTAGTTTGTCACTGTTCTCTGTCCCTCAGGACTAACCCTAAGCTTAAATAGCCTTTGTCCTCATGGGGAAATGTTCCTTGTTTTACTATGCTTGTGGGGACTTCCAGTACCAACGAGGATAGTAATAACGAGGAAAGTAATTGTAAATAAGAATTTGTTGTTAACTGACTTGCCCAGTTAAAGGATTTTTATTCTTTTAAATACAAGCCCCCACACAGTGACCTATTCAAAGCGAACTACAGTCAGTCATATATGCATGCATTTTACGTAAGGGTGGCCCCTGGAATCAAACCCACAATCCTGGCGGTGCAAGCGTCATGATCTACCAACTGTGCTACAGAGGACCGCACATGCACACACACACACGCGCGTGCACACACGAGCACTGCTTTAATTTCCTTCCTGTATATCAGTAGGCCTAAAAGGCTTCACAGGAAATCACAACTTCAAGGAATCAGAAATGCCCGCCAATTCCCCAAAACGTTCCACCTATCCCACCATTTCCCTCTGTCTTACTCAAAGGAAGGGTCAGGGTTAGAGGAAGGGGTAGTATTAAGTCCATCCATCCTCTACTCACATCAGAGTAGCATGCTCGTGACATTGAACCTATTGTTCACTAGGCGTTGGCTTTTTTTGTTCTATTTTTCATAAGTTGTGACTGTGTCCAAGGGATGTTGAGTGCTTGATGTATGTACCCAATGACTTGACTTGTCCTGAATCAACCAAAACAGTCTTTCTTCACATGGCTTAGTACAGTCTTCAATCATTTGTATTTATTTTCCATCAGAAAAGATCCAAACACAGCCATGGCCAGAGTATTGGGGATGCTGCTCCTCCTGTCCGCTCTCTGCTACTCCCTAGCGGACAAAGTAGGTACCACATCCACTGCACTAACCACAGCTCCAGGTAGAAGTTGCCCTTAGGTGCAGATCTAGGATCAGCTTCACCTATAGGGCCAACTTCACCTCGTAAAATGCACAAGGTGAAAAATGCTAAACTGACCTTAGATCAGAGTCTAGAGTAAACTTCATCACTACTGTTGCCATTCAGACAATACAGTGGTGGGGGGGGGGAGTAGTATTTAGTCAGCCACCAATTGTGCAAATTCTCCCACTTAAGAAGATGAGAGGCCTGTAATTTTCATCATAGGTACACTTCAACTATGACAGACAAAATGAGAAAAAAAATCCAGAAAATCACATTGTAGGATTTTTAATGAATTTATTTGCAAATTATGGTGGAAAATAAGTATTTGGTCACCTACAAACAAACAAGATTTCTGGCTCTCACAGACCTGTAAATTCTTCTTTAAGAGGCTCCTCTGTCTTCCACTCGTTACCTGTAATGGCACCTGTTTGAACTTGTTATCAGTATAAAAGACACCGGTCCATAACCTCAAACAGTCACACTCCTAACTCCGCTATGGCCAAGACCGAAGAGCTGTCAAAGGACACCAGAAACAAAATTGTAGACCTGCACCAGGCTGGGAAGACTGAATCTGCAATAGGTAAGCAGCTTGGTTTGAAGAAATCAACTGTGGGAGCAATTATTAGGAAATGGAAGACCATACAAGACCACTGATAATCTCCCTCGATCTGGGGCTCCACGCAAGATCTCACCCCGTGGGGTCAAAATGATCACAAGGACAGTGAGCAAAAATCCCAGAATCACATGGGGGGACCTAGTGAATGACCTGCAGAGAGCTGGGACCAAAGTAACAAAGCCTACCATCAGTAACACACTACGCCGCCAGGGACTCAAATCCTGCAGTGCCAGATGTGTCCCCCTGCTTAAGCCAGTACGTGTCCAGGCCCGTCTGAAGTTTGCTAAAGAGCATTTGGATGATCCAGAAGAAGATTGGGAGTGTCATATGGTCAGATGAAACCAAAATATAACTTTTTGGTAAACTCAACTCGTCGTGTTTGGAGGACAAAGAATGCTGAGTTGCATCCAAAGAACACCATACCTACTGTGAAGCATGGGGGTGGAAACATCATGCTTTGGGGCTGTTTTTCTGCAAAGGGACCAGGACAACTGATCCGTGTAAAGGAAAGAATGAATGGGGCCATGTATCATGAGATTTTGAGTGAACCTCCTTCCATCAGCAAGGGCATTGAAGATGAAACATGGCTGGGTCTTTCAGCATGACAATGATCCCAAACACACAGCCCGGGCAACGGAGTGGCTTCGTAAGAAGCATTTCAAGGTCCTGGAGTGGCCTAGCCAGTCTCCAGATCTCAACCCCATAGAAAATCTTTGGAGGGAGTTGAAAGTCCGTGTTGCCCAGCAACAGCCCCATAACATCACTGCTCTAGAGGAGATCTGCATGGAGGAATGGGCCAAAATACCAGCAACAGTGTGTGAACCTTGTGAAGACTTACAGAAACTGTTTGACCTCTGTCATTGCCAACAAAGTATTGAGATACTTTTGTTATTGACCAAATACTTATTTTCCACCATAATTTGCAAATAAATTCATAAAAAATCCTACAATGTGATTGTCTGGATTTTTTCTCATTTTGTCTGTCATAGTTAAATTACAAGCCTCATCTTTTTAAGTGGGAGAACTTGCACAATTGGTGGCTGACTAAATACTTTTTTGCCCCACTATGTGTTTGTTGGTACTGTGGAGATTTGAGCTCACTTCTCTTACCTCTCCCATGGCAGGTTGAACTTCGTCACACCAAAAGAGGGACAAGAAACTATAAAGGTGTGCATGGACTGCCCCCTCACCCTCTTACACCCCTCTTCTGTCCCTCCCTTCACACCACAGTAGGCTACTGAATGGAGGACGGCTCATAATAATGGAATGGTATCAAACACGTGTAAGCATGTGTTGGATACCTTTCCATTTATTCCGTTCCAGCCACTGGTGCCCAGCCATTAAGGTGCCGCTGGCCACCTGTGCTTCACACTAATCATGTGTTAGCTACAACAAATAATTTGTTTGTCACCTACACCTTCTCTTTTCATGTGTATTCATTATGTATCTGTCTCATCTTGTAAGTGACTCATGTGTCTGTCTCTCTATGTCTTTGTCTCTACCCCTGTGTGTGTTTCTGTGTTCGTGTGTGTTTGTATGCATAGAGCGGTGTGTGGATGGCCAGTCGGCTGTGGTGCGTGGTTTTGGGGACACGTGGTTGAGATGGAGGGGCCAGCTTGTGGAGCGCTGCACCTGTGCATCACGAGGACGACAGCGCTGTCACTCTGTGCCAGTCACCAGTGAGTGGAAACACACAGACAAACACATATACTGTATATAAATACAGACACACACACACTCACAACCCCCTTTAGGCGGGCAGAGTGACAACACTGTTCAGCTTGTTTTTCTGTAACTTGTTTCCTTTTCCAGAACCCCTTCCCTCTGTCTGCCTTCCCTCTGTCCACTCTGTATTTACAGTATCTCTCCTTTCTGGTCCCTTACTTTCCTCCACTATGGAGAGTGGTTGGTGTCATGGAGAGAAAGGGTGTAGTCTAGGATGTATAGTCATTAGAACACCCACCCATTGTGACTTTCACTATATTTAAATGTACACACATGTTCCTTCACCCCCACTGAACAATGCTATGATGCATGACCACCCATCTGATGACAGACAAATCACTACCTCGTTCTCAGCTTGTGTGAGGTCATACGCTGTCAACAGAGACGTGAAAATTGGGGTTGAAGCTGTTCTGAAAAAAAGGGAAATGATGACATTTTGTATGTGACGTAAAAGAAGGCATAACAGGTGGGCTCTTCGTCTGGTCTAGTAAATATTGTTGTTAGAGAAATAATAAACAACACGTCAAACCATCCCTCTCTCCATCCCTGTAGCCTGCTATCAGTCAAGGTGCTACAACGGGGGAACCTGTAAGGAGATGGTCTACTCCTCTGACTACCTGTGTCAGTGTCCACCAGGCTTCACTGGGGCTCAGTGTGAGATCAGTAAGTAGAGCACAGAGACCACGCTACACTGTCAATAAATACTTCTCCTCTCGCCTCATATACTACTGAAAAACAAGGACAAGGGATAGCTATTGATGTCTGTCTATTAGCATCTAGTAGTAATGTTGGTTACTACTATCATTAGGGCAGTAGACACATAGAGAATGGTAGAACGTAATCCTGTGACAATGACTAGAAAAGATTATGGAGTTGTGGTCTGTGGGCCAGCCATAAAATAAAAATAGTTTACACCCCAGAAGCCAAAATCTGAAACGCCATGGAACTCAGTGGTTAGCTGGCATCAATCGGTTTGTTTTAATCCCGTTGGGGGGCCGTGGGTGGGGTATTTACATGTAAATTCGTAACACATGTTGATGGCCTAATGAGTGAGTTCACAGCCAAAAGAGTGAGCCCAGAGTCATATTATATGACGTCATCTATCAGCGTCATAATTCATTGTTGGTCATTTGATGAAACCACAATGGCCAAACTCTGTCCCCATGTGACTCTGAGTGAGCGTAAAAAGAGCGGTACATCCTCTCTACATGAGTTTACTCATGCGTGTGTCATTGCATGGATACCATAAGATCAGGGAGCCGAAACACGGAATAGATGTGTGAGTGAGTCCTTAGTCATGTAACCAGGATGCATGACGATAGGAGGAAGCCATAGAGGAAGGCCGACAGCTAGACAGACAGACTTTATCAGATCAACATGGTTGCTATGATAATGTATTTTCCCATAGATACCGCGTCTGTGTCCCAAATGGGACCCTATTTCCTACATAGTGCTCTACTTTTCACCAGAGCCCTATATGCTCTGGTCAAAAGTAGTGCGCTATGAAGGGAATAGGGTGCCATTTGGGACAGAAATTGTGTTTGGGTGGCTGGATTGGATAGACTAATTTCTCTCCCTCTCTACAGACACCACTGAGAAGTGTGTGGTGGGCCAGGGTAAAGGGTACCGTGGTACGTGGAGTATCAGTCGAACCGGCTCAGAATGTATCAACTGGAACTCCACAGCCCTCAGAGGGAGGACGTTCACAGCTAAGAGACCAGAGGCGAACAGCCTGGGGCTGGGCAATCACAACTACTGCAGGTACAAACACATACACGCACAAATACACACACACACGCACATACATCAATCGAGCACTCAAGATAAATATTCCCCTCCCCTGTTCTCTCTCTTAGGAATCCAAGCGATGATACTAAGCCATGGTGTCATGTCTACAAGGGAACCCAGATAGCCTGGGAGTTCTGTACTCTCTCCAGCTGCCCTGCAGGTAATGACATGACAACGTAATACTGTACCGCTATTTGGTTATGTAGCGGACACGAGTCCGTCATGGTCACCTAATGAGGTAGTCCGCCCTGTGAACTTCAAAACCAGTGTCTGCACTTGGCCCAAGAGGGAATTTCCTCTTGATCTAAGAGGTTGGTTGTTCCCATGGGAGACCTGGGTTCATGTCCTGCTTGTTAACAATGGCGCCAAACGTGCAGTGGTGTCTCATGGGGGAGGAGGTCAAAGGGGAGTGAATGTAACGGACATGAGTTGGTCATGGTCACGTGATGAGGTAGCACCGCCTGCAAACTTCAAAACCAGTGTCTGCCCTCGGCAATTTCCTCTTGGTGTAATGGTCTAAAACGTTGGTTTCTCCTGTGGGGTTCATATCCTGCATGATACAGTTACATTGTCGCCTTGCCAAACTATGACAAGAAGGCTACTTGACTGACTAGTCCACAGCGTAAATGAAATATGTGCCTCACCCTGTGTTTTTCCAGACCAGAGCCCAGCGGAGTGTGTGCAGGGCTCGGGGCAGACGTACAGGGGGACGACAGCCATCACTAAGAAGGGCTACAGCTGTCTCGCCTGGGACTCACCCCTCATCACCCACAAGTTCTACAACGCATGGAGTACGGAGGCCAGAGAGCTGGGGCTGGGAAGTCACAACTTCTGCAGGTAGGATTATAAACACACAGAGAAACTCTCTCTCTCACACATGCATGCTGGACACATACACTCGCACGCACACACAACCACACACTTATACATTCTCTCTTTCTTTCAGGAACCCAGACGGTGATCTCGGCCCCTGGTGTCACGTCTACAGAAACATGAAGCTGACCTGGGAGCTCTGTAACATCACCAAATGCAGTGAGTATCTCTGTTACCATGACTACTGTCCAATAATATCGGCAACAGTATGAATGTATATGTCCTCATGTGCCGGTCAAATTAACACTGTATATTCTGCCAAGATTTGTCATCACCTACAGTAGCTTACTGTAATGCATGTAATGACTAAGAAGACAAGGAGTCAAATGACTGTCGGGATTGCAATGAGTGAAATGCCTAGGAGTGTAATTGAGTACATTTGCAACTGTAGTCACGCTGTATGAGTATTTGATATCTAATGTCGTACTGAACAGTATCTGTTTGTTCTTTAGGGAGGAGACCTACTACCATCACTACTCTAGGCCCCAGGGCTCCCACCACCAACAACAACAGAGGTAAGAGGACAGTCACAAAACAACACATTACATTTACCTGTACACTTGTCTTCTTCCTCCACACCTCCCCCTCTCCTTTTATTCCTCCTCTACACCACACCTCCCCCTCTCCTTTTATTCCTCCTCTACACCACACCTCCCCCCCTCCTTTTATTCCTCCTCTACACCACACCTCCCCCTCTCCTTTTATTCCTCCTCTACACCACACCTCCCCCTCTCCTTTTATTCCTCCTCTTCCTTCACACCTCCCCATCTCCTTTTATTCCTCTTCCTCCTTCACACCTCCCCTTCTTCCTCTTTAAACCTTGAGGTTTATACATCTGAAAATGATATATTGACTGCCCCCCCCATAGGTACCTGTGGACAGCGTGCTGACAACAATCTCAGTCGCCCCTCCTTCCGTATCCTGGGGGGGGCCCGGCAGAGTGACATCACAGAGCAGCCATGGCAGGCAGCCATCAACGTGTTCCGGTCCACATACAAAGCACACTTATTCCTGTGTGGAGGGGTCCTCATAGACTCCTGTTGGGTCCTCTCTGCTGCACACTGCTTCGACGAGAGGTAGGTTTAATACACACGTGCGCGCGCACACACACACACACACACACAGACACCCAAGTGTGACTCACTGATTTGCTTTCTCCGTTAGGTTTAAACCAGAGCGTCTGCAAGTGGTTCTGGGTCAGACGTTTCGTAAGAACTCCTCCAGCAGTGACCAGATCTTTGAGGTGGAGAAGTACTGGACCCACGAGAAATACAACGAGGAAAACTTTGACAATGACATTGGTGACCCATTTTATTTACATGACATTTTAGTAATTTAGCAGATGCTCTTATCCAGAGCGACTTACAGTAGTGATTGCATAAATTTTTATACTGCTACCCCGTGGGAATTGAACCTGGACCAACTGAGCTATATTGGACAGCACAATGTTAGGCACTGACTCGCAAGAGGCTTATGGCTTGATTATGTAGCATATGTAAAGAGCTGTTGTAACCAAAGTAAAGAAATATCACTAATTCTCTCTTTGCCCTCCTCCTCCCTCCCCCTCTTCTCAGTCTTGCTGAAGTTGAAGAGTGATAGTGGCCTGTGTGCTGTGAACTCCCCGGAGGTGTTGCCCGCCTGTCTGCCTGACCCAGGCCTGGTACTGCCTGACTGGACCGAGTGTGAGATCTCTGGCTACGGCAAAGAGAAGGAGTGTAAGACAGACATCACCCTTTCTTTGAAATGTTTCTTTCTTTTTTAAACTCATGAAGCTTAGCGAAGTGTTTCTGTGGTTTATTTTCTGATGCCCAGTAGAGGACAGTAGCCTGAGGCACACTCAGGTTTTTGTGAAAGGGTGGAGAAGAATGTTGACGTACACTACATGACCAAAAGTGTGTGGACACCTGCTCATCTCGTTCCAAAATCATGAGCATTAATATGGAGTTGGTCCCTCCCTTTGCTGCTATAACAGCCTCCACTCTTCTGGGGATACTTTTTTTATTTTGTATTTTGTTACCACCTTTTTCTTCCCAATTTTGAGATTTCCAATTGCGATCTTGTGTCATCTCTGCAACTCCCCAACGGGCTCGGGTGAGGCGACGGTGTAGTCCTGCGTCCTTTGAAACATGACCCGCTAAACCGCGTTTCTTAACACCTGCCCGCTTAACCTAGAAGCCAGCTGCACCGTGTCGGAGGAAACACAGTTCAACTGACGACTGAAGTCAGCTAGAGCGTGATGAGCCAAGGAAAGCCCCCCGGCCAAACCCTTACAACGCTGGGCCAA
Source organism: Oncorhynchus mykiss (assembly GCF_057628025.1). Lineage (NCBI taxonomy): Eukaryota > Metazoa > Chordata > Actinopteri > Salmoniformes > Salmonidae > Oncorhynchus > Oncorhynchus mykiss. Next base: position 64,326,855 of record NC_143032.1, on the reverse strand, counting down.
ATGTGCGTCGCCCTATGGGACTCCCGGTCATGGCCAGTTGTGACACAGCCTGGGATCAAACCCGTGTCTGTAGTGACGCTTCAAGCACTGATGCAGTGCCTTAGACCGCTGCGCCACTCGGGAGGCCCCTTTCTGGGATGACTTTTCACTAGATGTTGGAACATTCCTGCAGGGACTTGCTTTCATTCAGCCACAAGAGTATTAGTGAGGTCGGGCACTGATGTTGGGCGATTAGGTCTGGCTCGCAGTCGGCTTTCCAGTTCATCCCAAAGGTGTTTGACGGGGTTTTCATGCCTTCCCCAAACTGTTGTCACAAAGTTGGAAGCACAGAATTGCCTAGAATGTCATTGTATGCTGTAGCGTTAAAATTTCCCTTCACTGGACTAAGGGGTCTAGCCCGAACCATGAAAAACAGCCCCAGACCATTACTCCTCCTCCACCAAACTTTACAGTTGGCACGACAAATGCATTGGGGCAGGTAGCGTTCCCCTGGCATCCCACAAACCCAGATTCGTCTGTCGGACTGCCAGATGGCATTCATCTCTCCAGAGAATGTGTTTCCACTGCTCCAGAGTCCAATGGCAGCGAGCTTTACACCACTCCACTCCAGCAGACCCTTGGCATTGCGCATGGTGAGCTTAGGCTTGTGTGCAGCTGCTCGGCCATGAAGACCCATATCATGAAGCTCCCGACTAACAGTTATTGTGCTGACGTTGCTTCCAGAGCAGAGCATGTGAGCAGAGTTGAGCGGTTGAAAATCCCGCTCATCTCTCATGGAGCGGTGTGAAACGCTGATCCATGTCCTTTCCAACTGTTCTGCTAAAAAACGCTCCGCTCACACAGGAAACAATACTGCCACTCCAAATTCGCTCCGTTCATTACAATCACAATTTAACCAACACCCATCTTATTTCTCTGACTACCTGGAACTACCATTTGGTTTGAAGTATTGAAACCAAACCATATGGATTTGAATAAAGAGAAGGGAAATGTAGGAAGTGGACATAATTTCAAATAGGCTACATGTCATATTATACAGCATATAATCACTCTAAATAGGTCAGGAGCCAGACAGGGAGCCTTAATTATTTAGGCGATATCATTTCAATTATTTCAAGGCTATAGCCTACAAAGAAATGCATTTGCGAGTGCGACACAATAGGCTGGTAGAGATATAAAGTATTCAGCATTTAAACAACATTTTGTTGTATTCAATCATTATAGTCTATACTTTTTTAGAAACAGGATTTTAGCCAATCTGTGGCTGCAGGCTCATGCGATGGTGCCTGGAGAGCTGGTCAGCAGCAGAGAATATCCTCTCCACACCTGCAGAGCCACTGGGGATGCTAAACACCCTTTTGGCCACTCTTGCCAGGCTGGGCAGAGATACAGAGTTGTTTTGAATTTTTCTATAGGTCAGCCTAAAGGTTTTTAGGCAAAATAACTAAATCAAAACAGAAAGCTCCTTGAATGTGGGAGTATGCCAGGCCTATTGTGCCAAAATCAATTATGGCCTGTTGTATAGATAATAGAACAAAATGTTTTAAGAGATCAGATTTTGTTTATAAATACTTTGCTACAATGACACACTTAGTTATCTACCCACCTAATTTCTTTCTTTTAGCTTGTGCTCGTAGTAAGAACACCATCATGCTTTTGGGATATGTGTCTTTTCAGATTCCACAATGATTATTTAGTTGTGGACAATACATCACCACACTCCCTCTCGTGCTCTTGGTCCTCATATTTGTAAGTCACCTTGATTTAGCACCTTGTGTGTTTTATCAGTTTCTTTATGACAATATTTAGGGAATTCCATGACAGTAGCTACAGTAAGGGGCTATAGCAGAACACAACTAGACTACAAATGCATGCTGGGCCGGGCATGCGAGAAGGCTGACACTCCAGCCTTTGAGAATCTCACTCCGTGCTCCAGTCAATTTGGGCACGCTCTGCTCCTCGCACCACTCCAGCTCTGCTCCGCTCACATACTTTGTTCCAGAGGCAATTTGGAACTTGATAGTAAAAACCGAGGACAGACGGTTTTTACATGCTTCAGCACTCGGAGTTCCCTTTCTTGTGTGGCCTGCCACTTTGCGGCTGAGCCGTTGTTGCTTTTAGATGTTTCCACATCACAATAACAGTTGACCGGGGCAGCTCTATCAGGGCAGAAATTGAATGAACTGACTTGTTGGAAAGGTGGCATCCTATGACGGCGGCACGTTAAGTCACTGAGCTCTTCAGTAAAGCCATTCTACTGCCAATGTTTGTCTATGGAGATTGCATGGCTCTGTCAGCAACAGGTGAGGCTGAAATGGCCAAATCCAGTCATTTGAAGGGGTGTCCACATACTTTTGTGTATATATAGTGTACCTAAAGCAGTGTTTCTTAATCCTGGTCCTGAGGCCCAAAGGGGTGCATAACCCTTGCTATCTTTTCTTATTCAGTCTAGAGATGTAAAATAAAAAATGTTATATAGGCTATATGTGTTAGAGGGCATGGAGCAATGCAGGCCGACCAACATGAATAGTGTGTCCAGAGTTTAATACCCTCCCATTTCCCCTCTCTCCATAGTTAATGCGATGTACTCTGAGCGGGTGAAGAGGGGTCACGTGAGGTTGTGGCCTCAGGACCGCTGTGTCCCTAATGTCTTATCTGGGCGTCTGGTCACCTCCAACATGCTGTGTGCCGGGGACACCCGGGGTCTGGATGACGCCTGCAAGGTGAAGAGGGCTCTTCTTTCACCCTCCTAAGACCCAAACACACTCTGTCTGTGTCCCAAATAGCACTATATTCTCTATATAGTGCACTACTTTTGACCATAGCACTATGGGCCCAGGTCAAAAGTAGTGCACTATATATGTAGGGAATAGGGTGCCATTTGCCATGCAGTATGTAGCCCAAAGCCCCAAAAACTCTACAACACTAAGCACTTAAATAGCTAATTAGCTGGTACAAGGATGTGTCATGTTGGATGTTAGTGCTCCTGATTTAATATTTATAAAATGGTACTGTAGGCCTCCTGCTGAACCATGACTGAACCACAACTGACACGTGTCCCTCCTCTCCTATGCAGGGTGACTCTGGCGGTCCTCTCGTCTGTCCCAAGGATGGGAAGATGACTCTGATGGGGCTGATCAGCTGGGGTGATGGCTGTGGGAAGAAAGACACACCCGGGGTGTACACACGTGTTACACAATACACTGACTGGATCAGCAGCAAGAAACAGGAAACCAGCCAGTAAACACACACACACACACACACACACAAAAACAGTACTCACCTGGAGAGAACTTGTGAGAATTCATCTGACTCCTGTCCATCAATCACAATGCCTTAACCGAGGAAGGGACAACCACTCAATGCACAAGAGGAACCTCCAGTACTCCAATACATTATGTGTATGCATTGTTTAACTCTTGGGCTGAGAGGGAGAATGCAGTAAGGTCAGAAGAAACTCAGAACACTACACCTCCAAAGATAATGGACTGTTACTCAGTCCATCTCAGTACCTTCCAGCTGATTCCTGTTCTACCCAGAGCTACATGTAAAGTATATATTTAGGAATATGGCTCTGCTTCCACCACTCCATATGCAGCTAATAGAATGTTGGACATGTACTTTGCACATAAGGCTCCATAGGAATGTATATAGCCACTCCAATTAACATTTCCCAGTTCATTTAGAGTTAATTTTACATGGGTGGCCTGCTGTTTGAATTGAATTTTGCAATGTTACCCTCCTACCCCACTATAGCACTAACCACAAAACAATCTGCTGGATCAATCTTAGACAGCAGCTACATTCCAAACTGAAAACTCAACCCAATACCTCTGTATTTGTTGACTCCCTCAGCCCCTAACAGTTCTCAATAGGCGTAAGAAATATGGGAGGAAAAGCCCACCTTCCAGATGCTTGAAAGGCATGAATTAAGGCGTTGAGTTGTCAGATTGGAATATAGCTAAAGCCTGAACACAGCCACCATTATCTGTCTCCATTCCATAAGCGTTGGGTTGAGCCCAGCGATCAGCATATCCAGTCTTTTAAAGTTGGATTTATGTTGAAAAGGACTGGGAGGTGTTTGTATCTAACGAAAGCTCTTTCACTGCAACGCTCTTGGACTCAACCTCCCTAACATAGTACAGTATTTGTTCATGTTTGAGTGAGTGTTCATATTTATTATCTCACAAATATATACCCTCTTGGACAGTAATGTTTAATATTTGTATTTTACATGTGTATTAAGTTAATATTTATGTGTATTCCTGTTAGTTTTTTTCTACTGTAATAGTTTATGCAGTATTTTTAGTAGTTAAATGTGTAGAGTTCTGAAAGAGTTTGTTTAATTTATTTTTGGGGCTATCATAACCTTTTTCTGAGAGACTTACACCCATCTTTTTAAATAAAGAACATTTTAAATAACATTTTTGGTTACCTCTTCAATTTATCTTGTTACAAGGCTAAGCCGTCGACTAGATTAGACCTAGAGGGCTATGCCTAGACACACAAGCACATACAGTGCCTTGCGAAAGTATTCGGCCCCCTTGAACTTTGCGACCTTTTGCCACATTTCAGGCTTCAAACATAAAGATATAAAACTGTATTTTTTTTGTGAAGAATCAACAAGTGGGACACAATCATGAAGTGGAATGACATTTATTGGATATTTCAAACTTTTTTAACAAATCAAAAACTGAAAAATTGGGCGTGCAAAATTATTCAGCCCCCTTAAGTTAATACTTTGTAGCGCCACCTTTTGCTGCGATTACAGCTGTAAGTCGCTTGGGGTATGTCTATCAGTTTTGCACATCGAGAGACTGAATTTTTTCCCCATTCCTCCTTGCAAAACAGCTCGAGCTCAGTGAGGTTGGATGGAGAGCATTTGTGAACAGCAGTTTTCAGTTCTTTCCACAGATTCTCGATTGGATTCAGGTCTGGACTTTGACTTGGCCATTCTAACACCTGGATATGTTTATTTTTGAACCATTCCATTGTAGATTTTGCTTTATGTTTTGGATCATTGTCTTGTTGGAAGACAAATCTCCGTCCCAGTCTCAGGTCTTTTGCAGACTCCATCAGGTTTTCCAGAATGGTCCTGTATTTGGCTCCATCCATCTTCCCATCAATTTTAACCATCTTCCCTGTCCCTGCTGAAGAAAAGCAGGCTCAAACCATGATGCTGCCACCACCATGTTTGACAGTGGGGATGGTGTGTTCAGGGTGATGAGCTGTGTTGCTTTTACGCCAAACATAACGTCTTGCATTGTTGCCAAAAAGTTCAATTTTGGTTTTATCTGACCAGAGCACCTTCTTCCACATGTTTGGTGTCTCCCAGGTGGCTTGTGGCAAACTTTAAACAACACTTTTTATGGATATCTTTAAGAAATGGCTTTCTTCTTGCCACTCTTCCATAAAGGCCATATTTGTGCAATATACGACTGATTGTTGTCCTATGGACAGTCTCCCACCTCAGCTGTAGATCTCTGCAGTTCATCCAGAGTGATCATGGGCCTCTTGGCTGCATCTCTGATCAGTCTTCTCCTTGTATGAGCTGAAAGTTTAGAGGGACGGCCAGGTCTTGGTAGATTTGCAGTGGTCTGATACTCCTTCCATTTCAATATCGCTTGCACAGTGCTCCTTGGGATGTTTAAAGCTTGTGAAATCTTTTTGTATCCAAATCCGGCTTTAAACTTCTTCACAACAGTATCTCGGACCTGCCTGGTGTGTTCCTTGTTCTTCATGATGCTCTCTGCGCTTTTAACGGACCTCTGAGACTATCACAGTGCAGGTGCATTTATACGGAGACTTGATTACACACGGGTGGATTATATTTATCATCATTAGTCATTTAGGTCAACATTGGATCATTCAGAGATCCTCACTGAACTGAAGGGGCTGAATAATTTTGCACGCCCAATTTTTCAGTTTTTGATTTGTTAAAAAAGTTTAAAATATCCAATAAATGTCGTTCCACTTCATGATTGTGTCCCACTTGTTGTTGATTCTTCACAAAAAAATGCAGTTTTATATCTTTGTTTGAAGCCTGAAATGTGGCAAAAGGTCGCAAAGTTCAAGGGGGCCGAATACTTTCGCAAGGCACTGTACATCACTTTCATGTATCATCATGCTGGCACACATCAGATAACATGTTTGTAATACTTAGGCTACAGATTTATTGTAGCGCTGTTCACGTAATCCTTGCATCCACACACTTTATTCCAAGGTCATTATTTTGAGGAAAAAAAACAGTTGAAAGGTGGTCAGCGCGTCCTCACACATCATTGTTAAATCTTAGGTCTATCGTTCCACAGGGATGCTGGCCAATTTTGACTCCAATACAGTTGTCCTTTGGGTGGTGGTGGACTGTTCTTGATACAAGTGAAACTGAGTGTGAAAAATCCAGCAGTGTTGCAGTTCTTGACATACTCAAACCGGTGTGCCTGGCACCTTCTACAATACCCAGTTCAATGGCACAACTACACAATCCATGTCTCAATTGTCTCGAGGCTTAAAAATCCTTTAACCAGTTTTCTACATTTCATCTCCACTGATTGAAGTGGATTTAAGACATGGCATCAATAAGGGATAATAGCTTTCACCTGGATACACCTGGTCAGTCTATTTCATGTAAAGAGCAGGTGTTATTGTTTTGTACACAGTGTATATAAACTATAAGATAAATCAGACATGTTTCTACATTTGCAAATAATTTAATCTTTGTAGTTATATAATTCAATGGACTTGCCCCTATTCATGTACTCGAAAGAAGGAGCTTAAAAGGGACGAGTGCTGTACCACGGTTGAAAGAGTCAAGCGTGATTTAGAAGTGGATCGTAAGTGCATTGTAATAGAGATGACAAAGATTGTGAGAGGCAGGAAGGAGAAAAGGAGACAAAAGGGTGGCTAGTGGGGTCCAAGGGCATGCCCCCACAGTTTTTAAATGTTATTCGAAGGACTCCTGGGAGGCTTACGACTACAACCAGGGTGGAATTAAAATCAAATCACACGTCAGGTGTATTCAGGATGCTTTGAATGAACATTCAAAACTTGACGACCTGGTTTGAAGTACTAAAAGTACAAAATAAGATACTTGAAGCATTTCAATATAGCATTTTCTCATTTTTATGACAAGACTGTCCAGGACATACTTTAGCTTAAAACAAGTAGTTGCAGCGGCAAAATTTTGAAGAAGTGGAATAATAGAAGTATGGAGAATTACAGTAGTGTTGTTGCTGACACAAGCACAGTAATTACCCTATATTTTTGCCCATTGTAAGGAATGAGAATTTTTCCAATGACCTACATTAACTATTGTGAAAGACCAAATAAGTTCAACAGATGTGAACGAGTCTGCATTTGTGCTTATTTTAATTGCTGTTCATTGAGATATGTTAAATACACCACCAAAAGTTAGTTTTGTTTAATTCAGGTCCCTAGGATTTTTTGGGGGTTTTGAAGCAAATTTCCTGCAATTTTCTGTAGTGTAACATGACTCATATCTTTTGTGTAAGCTACTTCATTATAATTTCATATCATATTTCATTCAATATGGATAAAGAAAAAGTCTAGAATATTTTCACAAATATTTTAATTTATGAGCCATCAAGTATCAATTTATTTAAACATATTTTAAACTCATTTGATAGCAACAGTCACACATTAGATTACTTCAGTAAGGGTGAGAATAGGATGTTCATTATTCATTAGTAATGCCTTACGCGTGTCTATAAATTCCTGTCTGTCATGTCAACTAATTGAGATGGTGGTTGCCCATAGAGAACGATAGAGTGGTCTAATGGCCAAAAGGCAGTATTAGCATGGGCAGCGCCATTGAGGGCTTCCACCATTTTAATGTAGTCAACTGGGTGGGACTTCCAATTTCATTGGCTGATCCCTCCTGGTGACCCTGTTGGGGTCATGTCCAACTGGGTCATCAGGAGGGATCAGCTAATTGTGAAGAAGAAAATTGAGTCAATGGTGCAGATACAAACATGAGTCCTATGTCTTTCTCTATGTGGTTGCTTGACCCTTAATTGAATTTGCTCAACTCCTGCGTACTCTCTCCTCCGTTCTCTCTGGCCTTTTGAAAAATATCAAAAGTAGTCAAGGAGAGGCAGCGAGAAGAGGGAAAGTGGACAAAAATGTGGCTGTATGAAATAAGACTCTTCTTCTCCAATTGCGTGTCATCAGGCAAATTACGTTAACAGGATGGAATCCCAAAAGAAATACATAAAGTGATACAAACAAATGAAGCTAGTTGTCCAATACATTTTATAGATAAAAGGATAAGTAGCATGCTGTTTTTAAACGTTTGCATGCCTTTGAGAAAACAATAGCTGATTCAAATGGGGGTGTGGCAGATTCCGATACTCTTCTGCAAAAAACTCAGGTAAGATACACTTGTGCTTCCTCGCCTAAAGGAAGCTATCAAGGAGGTGAGGACTGTCGTCCGTTTGCCTACTAACATAGATTTGGATATAATGACGAGATACCCGTCTCCACCCTAACAAGGGGATTTGTTGTCCACAGAGCGGAACGGCTGGCTGTCAAGCTGCCGCCTATTCCTCTCTTTGGATTGGTGGATATATCTCAATATTTGTATACTTTTTAAAATATTTGATGAGGGCTGTTGACGTCAACCGCCTGTATTTAACGGATAGAGATGCTATGCTAATAGATACATGTCATGAATATGCATAGCCATCTCGAGACAACTCTGATAAAGTGTTTTTTCTCAAAGTTTCCGGGATACCACGTGTCCTACTTATATCAGTACACTCGTAACAATCTAAGCATTAATAAAGTTATATTCTAATCAAATAAACCACACATAGCAATTGACTTCCATACAAAAACTCCTCACTTGGTGAGCAAAATAAACAAAACTACCCCACCAACTGGAGAACACAGTTTTTTGGCCAGTTGTCCCTATCTCTTTGCCTCTTCCTCTCTGCTACTAACGAATTGACAGTGACATTCTCCTCGGCCACTCATCTGTTTCCAGGTCATGGAGGAGAGAGGACGGAGGACTGACTTTTTCCCAAATGAGAAAAGGCCAGTGCCACGTCCTGCTGAGTTCCATATGTCTCGTCACGTGTCCAAGTTTTATCTTTCATACAAGCTGACGTTGGACTTCGAACCCTCCAAACAGCGTGCTACACTTCCAGTCTTTTTTACTCCTCGACATTAGGTCCTAACTCAGCCTCTGAATGTCATAGATATGAAACAAAGATATCCTTTAATTTTAGCACTGCTTTATTGTCGTGTCTACAGTGCATTCGGAAAGTATTCAGGCACCTTGAATTTATTTTTTTTTATTAAATTATTGTTTTTCTAGATCAAGCTACTACTTTGTCATTATACCCCATAATGACAAAGCACAGGTTTTTAGAAGTTTTGCAAATGTATAATTTAAAAAAAACAAATACCTTATTTACATAACTATTCAGACCCTTTTCTATGAGACTCAAAATTGAGCTCAGGTGCATCCTGTTTCCATTGATCATCCTTGAGATGTTTCTACAACTTCATTAGAGTCCACCTGTGGTAAATTCAATTGATTGGACATGATTTGGATAGGCTGTCACGACTTCCGCCGAAGTTGGTCCCTCTCCAAATTCGGGCGGCATTCGGCGGTTGACGTCACCGGTCTTCTAGCCATCGCTGCTCCACCTTTCATTTTTCCATTTGTTTTGTCTTGTTTTCCACACACCTGTTTTACATCTCCTCATGATTACTATGTTTATTTAGCCCTCTGTTCCCTCCATGTCTGTGTGGGGTTTTGTTTATTGTCTAGGTTGGCACGCTTCCGGCTGGGTTGCGCAGGGTTTTATTTGTACTGATTTGTGGCAGCCGGTACTTTGTACTTTGTGCTGCCTAATTTGTTGTTTGGGCATTTGTTTCTGTGACGCGGTTGCGTTCTGTTCTTACTATTGCCTCAGTAAAGTGCTTATTTGTTCACTCATCTATGCTCTCCTGCGCCTGACTTCCATGCACCGGCTACACCCACCGCTTAACAGTTTACATACATCTTAGCCAAATACATTTAAACACAATTTTTCACAATTCCTAAACATTCCCTGTTTTAGGTCAGTTAGGATCACCACTTTATTTTAAGAATGTGAAATGTCAGAATAATAGTAGAGAGAATGATTTATTTCAGTTTTTATTTCTTTCATCACATTCCCAGTGGGTCAGAAGTTTACATACACTCAATTAGTATTTGGTAGCATTGCTTTTAAATTGTTTAACTTGGGTCAAACGTTTCGGTAGCCTTCCACAAGCTTCCCACAATATCTTGGGTGAATTTTGGCCCATTCCTCCTGACAGAGTTGGTGTAACTGAGTCAGGTTTGTAGGCCTCCTTGCTCGCACACACTTTTTCAGTTCTGCCCACAAATTTTCTATAGGCTTGAGGTCAGGGCTTTGTGATGGCCACTCCAATACCTTGACTTTGTTGTCCTTAAGCCATTTTGCCACAACTTTGGAAGAATGCTTGGGGTAAATGTCCATTTGGAAGACCCATTTGCGACCAAGTTTTAAATTCCTGACTGATGTCCTGAGATGTTGCTTCAATATATCCACATAATTGTCGTCCCTCGTGATGCCATCTATTTTGTGAAGTGCACTAGTCCCTCCTGCAGCAAAGCACCCCCACAACATGATGCTGCCACCCCTGTGCTTCACGGTTGGGATGGTGTTCTTTGGCTTGCAAGCCTCCCCCTTTTTCCTCCAAACATAACGATGGTCATTATGGCCAAACAGTTCTATTTTTGTTTCATCAGACCAGAGGACATTTCTCCAAAAAAGTACGATCTTTGTCCCCATGCGCAGTTGCAAACCGTAGTCTGGCTTTTTTTGGAGCAGTGGCTTCTTCCTTGTTGAGCGGCCTTAAAGGTTATGTCGATATAGGACTCGTTTTTACTGTGGATATAGATACTTTTGTACCTGTTTCCTCCAGCATCTTCACAAGGTCTTTTGCGGCATTTTTTTTAAGGAGGTCTTGGCTGATTTATTTAGATTTTCCCATGATGTCAAGCAAAGAGGCACTGAGTTTGGAGGTAGGCCTGGAAATACATCCACAGGTACACCTCCAATTGACTCAAATTATGTCAATTAACTTATCAGAAGCTTCTAAAACCATTACATCATTTTCTGGAATTTTCCAAGCTGTTTAAAGGCATAGTCAACTTACTGTATCTAAACATCTGACCCACTGGAATTGTGATACAGTGAAATAATCTGTCTGTAAACAATTGTTGGAAAAATTACTTCTGTCATGCACAAAGAAGATGTCCTAACCGATTTGCCAAAACTATAGTTTGTTAACAAGAAATGTGTGGAGTGGTTGAAAAACAAGTTTTAATGACTCCAATCTAAGTGTATGTAAACTTCCGACTTCAACTTTATGTAAGGTCCAGTTGAGAGTGCATGTCAGAGCAAAAACCAAGCCATCAGGTCGAAGGAATTGTCCGTAGAGCTCCAAAACAGGGTTGTTGAGGCACAGATCTGGGGAAGGGTACCAAAAATGTCTGCCGCATTGAAGGTCCGCAAGAACACAGTGGCCATCATCGTTCTTAAATGGAAGAAGCTTGGAACCACCAAGACTCTTCCTAGAGCTGGCCACCCGGCCAAACTGAGCAACCGAGGGAGAAGGGCCTTGGTCAGGTGGGTGTCCAAGAACCCGATGGTCACTCTGACAGAGCTCCAGAGTTCCTCTGTGGAGATGGGAGAACCTTCCAGAAGGACAACCATCTCTGCAGCTCTCCACCAATCAGGCCTTTATGGTGGAGTGGCCAGATGGAAGCCACTCCTCATTAAAAGGCACATGACAGTCCGCTTGGAGTTTTCCAAAAGGCACCGAAAGACCCTCAGATAATGAGAAGCAAGATTCTCTGGTCTGACGAAACCAAGATTGAACTCTTTGGCCTGAATGCCAAGCGTCACGTCTGGAGGAAACCTGGCACCGTCTCTACGGTGAAGCACGATGATGGCAGCATCATGCTGTGGGGATCTTTTTCAGAGGCAGGGACTGGGAGAGTAGTCAAGATCGAGGGAAAGGCGAACGGAGCAAAGTACAGAGGGATCCTTGATGAAAGCCTGCTCCACAGAGCTCACGACCTCAGGCGGGGGCAAAGATTCACCTTTCAACAGGACAACGACCCTAAGCACACAGCCAAGATAAGGCACGAGTGGCTTCTGGACAAGTCTCTGAATGTCCTTGAGTGGCCCAGCCAGAGCCGGGACTTGTATCATAACAAAATTTGGAAAAAGTCAAAGGGTCTGAATACTTTCCGAATGCACTGTATAAATGATGCACTGTATAATGATGAGATGGTCTTGTCTCTGCCCTAACAATAGGAGTCGTTGTCGCAAAAGGGGAAAGGTAGGAGGCGGCGAGATCAGATGGGACCAACAGACAGACACAACTCTGTTTTCTCAAAGTTGCCAAGATGTCACCTGCGTCCACTTATATCAGCACATTCGTAACAACCTAAATATTACAAAACTTCTATTCAATCAAATAAGTCTCACAAATTAGCAATCACATTTTTTGTTGACCAAATCCAACACGGTCATAGACCTCCATATGAAAAAACACAACCAAACCAAGCCACACTGCTTCTTCACACAATGCCCACTTAACCCAGAAGCCAGCCACACCAATGTGTCAGAGGAAACACTGTACACCTGGTGACCGTGCATGCGCCCGGACCGCCACAGGAGTCGTTAGAGCACGATGGGACAAGGACATCCTTGCGGGCCAAACCCTCTCCCAACCCAGACGACGCTGGGACAATTGTGCGCCGTCCCATGGGTTTCCCGGTCGCGGCCGGCTGCGACAGAGCTTGGACTCGAACCAGGATCTCTAGTAGCCCTGCAATGCAGTGCCTTAGACCACTTCTGCCACTCGGGAGGCACATAGACAGATATTGATGGGAGTGGAGCCTCTCGCTTCACCTCTTCCTCTCTGTCCCAGTTAGAGTTCTTCCCTACAGTGTGAGAGCAAAGGCCAGTGCAGGGTGCATCCCACTATTCCAAAAAGCTTCCTCTTCTTGTCTCATTTGTTTCCTCTCCTTACAGATTCTGAAGAGACATCCACCATGTTGCTTTCACCGACAGTATACCATGTCTTCTTAATTTTCAGTTCAGTCTATGTGCAGATGAAGGAGAGAAGATGAGGAGAGGAGGTATCTTTAGACTATTGAGGAGCAGCCCAATCTGCCTGGTCTCCGAAGTAAAGTGCGCTCTTCCTTATACTGTTTTGGGCCATAAAATTTGACTGATTCAACATTTTACTGGGGAAGAATTTAATATTAACATTTATTATGTTTTTTTTTGCGACAGACAGGCAACAGGAAGGCTAGGCTGTGAAACCAGGTGGCACATACAAGTCAGTGACCAAGTAGTATGCAAATTCTCAGAGGGAAAAAGAGGCACATCAATACCTTTGCAGCACTGCCGGTCAACCTATCTCGCAAATGAAAATCAAGCATGTTCTGCTGATAGCATAGATGGGTTTCCAAGCAGCAGTATATTATACTGACAGCACCATCGTGGATTTTTTTCTCAAAATAAGAGTCCCCCTGCAAAGACATTTGGGAATGTCAATATTTTTGTCACTCTAGTGCAGTTCAACTGTTTCACAGCATTGCAACCACCTTTGAAAAAATGTATTGATAATTGTATGTATATTATTTGTAATATTGTTTATTTTGAAAGTTTACAAAAATACTGGTATGTTGAAAGCTTTTGTGTAGGCTCTATTTAATCAAACCAAAATGTGTAATGTTTGTTTTTCTTCACTGCATCAGGGATAGTGTACACAGACATTTCAGCTTTACAGCCTTCTTCAATGTGTAGGTACAATTTTATTTTAATTCAAAACAGCATTTGCAAAGAACAACCGATGAGCAGCAGGTGCTTCTAATCAGGTTTGCTACTCATCTGCCAATCAGGGATGAGAAATACAGAATTAAAGGGTATGGAAGCAGGCATGAAGGGCAACTCATGAATCAACCGCCCAAGGTGTCCGCTCACCTGACTACATCATATCAATTCATGAGATAGCATACCACTGTGGGTTTTACGCACCAGACAAGCTTCTGGGAGAGCGTGATGGATCTCTTTCGATTAGGCTATATTTAAAGAAATACACTTTAAATAAAATACACATTCATGTTACTAGAATTACTCAATAGAGTCTGCAAAACATAAATGGGTCTCTTGTGCTGGGCAATGGGTTTAATACAGAGTACTAGTGACTCCTTACTCCACTCACTGCAATGCTATACACGGTATATGGAATACTTATTGGCTTGTAGAGATTACTTTTCTACCTGTCTCAGCTAGTGGGGTGGGAAATACTCAGTGGGGTCTCTACTAATCAAATATGTGTTTAGGAGGGGGACTGTGTTGTACATACCCAGCACCACTTCATTCTGACAGCAATTTTGAGAGTATAATCTGTGATTGTGGAGGAGATCATGGGCAAAGATATTAACTGAGCTCAATCTGTAGGTCAACCTTTCATTGCCAACTGCTGGAAGATCAATAAAGCGAGATGGGGATACAGGTTCACATTACAGTGGTGACCTTTGACCTTACACGAGAAACATAAAGTACAAGAATATCTGGAATGCAGGTCCAAATTGTTTGTCTACTGAGTTCTGCTGCACATTTACTACATGTGCGTTTATGTTTAGAAGTGGAATTGATTTGATCACCATTAGGTTGATCTAGGTTGTTCACAGGTATGCCAGTCCATCATGGTTCATATTGTGTCTTCGTTTATATTGTATTTCACACTGGAAACAAACAAAGCAAGGTATTAAAGTGTGTTGTATTTACAACTGATATTCTTTTTTTAATAATATGTTTATTATTTTACAATAAAAAATCAAATAAAAAAAAGACAGCAATACTAACAATGACATTCATTGTACTGTTGAATGGGATGGCCAATTTATATGACAAAACAAAACTTAACTCACACATACACAAAACAAAACAAAATCCTATTAGGTGGTGCATGTATAAGAAGACGGCATATAGTCATTACAAGCAGTGTAGTTAAGCCAAAAATAAATATTGAGTAGAGTACAGCACAGAGTAGCAGCAGATCGTCAACCCAGTTATGAAGCGGGACTAGACCATTTATCCAGTATCGGCTGCCATATTTTGTAAAACATTGGACTTCTATTGGAGGTATTGTATCGAATCTTTTCCATATGTATTACATTCCCTAAATCCCGTAACCACATTTCAAAGGTAGGTACAGTCTCCAATTTCCAAAATTGCCATATGAGCCTTTTGGCTAATAGAGTACAAAGAGAGACAGCTTTCCCTTCGTGATTATTCCCATCAACTGTACCAAACAGAGCGGTCAATGGGTCTGGGGCTAGAACTCTATCAAAGGCTCTAGATAAGTAATCAAAAATGAGAGCCCAGTAAACATGTAACTTAGGACATGTCCAGAATAAGTGGGTCAACGTCCCCTCATCCTGCCACCTCTCACAGAGTGGTGAGGTGTCCGGGAATATTTTATGCAGTTTTACTTTTGAGTAATGTAACCTGTGCATCACCTTAAACTGTACAAGGTTGTGTCTGGCATTCACTGAACTGCGGTTTATATTCCTGAGAGCTTCTACCCAGTCCTCATCTGAGATTTCTGAGCCAAGTTCTTGTTCCCAAGCCCTTTTAATGGTGTCTGTGGATACCTCTATGTGGGCCTGTAGCACATCATACAGTCAGTCTAGAGACCGACCCTTTTGAATGGGGATTGACAAGGATCAAGCTATCTAATGTAGGACTATTTGGCTTCATGCCATACTGTGGGATGTGTCCTTACGAAATTCCTGATTTGGAGGTATCTGAAAAAATGTGTTGTTGGCATGTTGAACTTTCCCTGTAATTGTTGAAATGAAGCTAACTGACCATCTATGTATAGATTACCAATTGTTGTTGGCCCCTTCTCCCTCCACTGTGAAAACACCACATCATCCAATGCATGGTGGAAAGCATGATTCAGGCAAATCGGGCTGTCAATGTATACAGTGGGTATGTTAAGAAAATACCTAATCTGTTTCCAGATCCTAAGCGTATGACAAATGACTGGGTTAGAGTCATAAGTGGATTTTTTCACATATGATGGGCTATTAACAAGTGCAGGGAGTGAGGAACGTTGACAGGAGGCCTGCTCAATCAAAAGCCATGCAGGCAAATCCTTCTGTCTCATACAACTGATATTCAACACAACAGTACAATCATTAATTGTTTTGGAATTATTATAACACTCAGGACTAAATGCATGTCTACAACACAGTGCTCCTCCAAACCTAACCATATTTAGTTAGTAGAGACTACTGAGTATTTTCCACTCCACTTTGGCGGAGACAGGTAGATCAGTTCTCTACAAGCCAATATGTATCACATGTACAGTCTATTACAGTGTATTGCATTAGGCAATATAGAGGGGGGCGGAGTGAAAAGCCAGCAGCAGGCCGTGTGACACAGTCCCCCTTCAAAACGAACCATATTTGGTTAGTAGAGACCCCACTGAATATTTTCCACCCCACTTTAGCTGAGACAGGTAGAAATGTTCTCTACAATATTCTCAATATACCTGCGTCAACATTGTATTTTTTCATTATTGGTCTTAAAAAATATATTTTAAGACCATATTTTGTATTTGTTTTCATAAATTACTTATTGCATTTTCTTATTGGCACAATGAAAGTGGCAACTGATTAAAATTCCATATAATTTGAATTAGTTATCCACATTGCAATGTTTTGAAAAGCATCCTTTTATTTTGAAGGTTTTGTCATTACCATACCAATTTGACGTCATCGTTTGTGCTGCTGGCAGAATACTAGTGTGCTGGCCTACCTGTTCACACTCACTTCTGTATCCCTTGTCCCCCTCTTTCTCTATAGCCTATTTGCATGTGAGGCCAGCAACAAATTAATTTCCTCATGATTTGAGAAGAGAGAGACACCTGAATCATGACAATGGTAATGTACATTTTGATTTTTTACCTTCTCAAAAGAATCAGACAGCAATGGAGCATATACACTTTTCTATTCGTATAGAGACTTCTCACTTCGTGTTGATTAAAGGAAGTTGCACCTATGCCTATTTGCCTATAACAGGGTTTCTCAAACTCGGTCCTAGGGACGCCAAGGGGTGCACATTTAGTTTTTTGCCCTAGCGTAACACAGCTGATTCAAATAATCAACTCATCATCAAGTTTTGATCACTCGAATCAGCTGTGTAGTGTTAGGGCAAAAAACAAAACGTGCACCTGTCAGCTGTGTAGTGTTAGGGCAAAAAACAAAACGTGCACCGAGTTTAGGAAATGCTGGTGTATAACGTTACATCTTCTGATCTTGTTCGCAAGCTATTGGAAATACAGTAGTAGACCTTCTACCTTCATTACAGTATGGAAGACTGTGAATATTGTTATAATGATGCGTCATACTTTTATAAAGGCAGCGTGGACTTTCAACTTTTCGTACAGTGGCTTTATTGTTGATGTGTTCCCAGTTATTGCGTTCAACCACTGTCTACATAAATTCCCAATATAAACACCAACACAGTGTAATGCCTATAGGATTATGTTAAGGAATGTTTCATAAAAAATAATTCCCTAAATTAAAGGTTTCCATAGCAACATGTCCATGTGCATCAATTGCTGTTATTTCCGTGTGTGTTAATGATGTATTTGTTATTAAATCATGATCGTGCAGTGATTGAAAGGAAAATTGAAGCATGGCTTGGTGTGTGCCACTGCCAATAATGTATAATTTCCTTTGTGTACACTCGTTCACTAGGCTACTTCCCACACATTTAAAAGACTAGGATTGGTGTGCATGGGCTAGAGCGATTCCACCATATTTCTAATATTAGTCATTTTCTTTTAAATCATTGAAGGGAAGTGAGCAAATGCACATGGAGAGCCACAATCACCTGACCTGTGCCATAAAGGTCCAGACCTCTTGGAAGTGGTCGTAGTAGCTATGTACACATACTAGGAAGATATCCATAATCGCTTATGGTTATGCTTGTACAATAGTAATGCGCCATGATGTTAAATAGACTAAGATAAATCTCAAGAAAGAGTTACCCAATACATGTATGGCTGTACCATTGCACTTTAACCAGGTGTTGACAGGACCGACGCCTCTGTCCCTGTTTGCATCAGACAAGGTTCACAGTCACAAGGTCATTTCCCTTTTCCTCCTGCGGCTTATGGTTTCCCAGGGTCCGTAACAATGTCCTTCTTTTTGGTGACTACTCACCCTGGTTTAGAGGTATGGTTTTCGTACCTCAGATGTGGTCTAAAGTCAAGCCGAGCTCATTATTGAACACATTGCCTGCTCCCTTCCTTTGTAGTGCACTTGTAGTGAACTTTTGACCAGGGCACAGGGTGCCATTTTATTTGGGACACAACACTCTCTGTTTTGTAGATTTCACTGTAGATATTGTTAAAATCTGCAACCTCGATCCCTAAAGAATGGGAAACATTGGCAGCATCTTTATGGGTTTGAAACCTACCGTACATATCTTTCCTAATGCAGACAGTAAAGATCCCAACAAGATATGAGGTCTTGTGTGTATTGTTGTCTTGTTAAAGTCAGTTTGACTATGGACCACATGACGTAGGAAACGTCTGACAAAGTTTGAATATGGGGTGAGCTATAAACCTTTTTAAAGAAGTTGGCTGCTCTTATATTAGACTGCGGGTATTTCAGACTGTGTGAAAAGCAAGAGGTTGCTATTTGAAAGAGCTTCCACAGATACTGTTGGTTGGATAAGGAACATGCATTCTGAAATGACAGATTTAGACTCCTTGGACACAAACAATAACAAAGTAAGGATTCCTCAGCTTACTTGCTGTGCTTTTCTATATTTGGCCATCGACATGTTTCAGTGACTTTTGATCTAATAACCAACTACTTCTAAGGTAGAAAAAACACACATTATTAAATTAACTCGTTCAACACAAAACGTGACATGCTAATGATTTAAGACAATGTGGCAGGACATAAATATGTTAAAGATGGGGCCTAGGACTGTAATAATTGGGGAAATTATATTCAAGGTTTTGTTGACCTGAGGCATACCTATCAGTCATGATATCTTCCTTTACACTGAATACACAGACCTTCACCTTGCTAACCATAATGCCAAAGAATCCCTGAAGTCTATCAAATGTTCATTGATTGATTACTTGAAATTGATTTATTGACAATGACACACTGTTTTTAAGAATTAGGATACTGTAGAACAGAAAAGACCATGTTATGGGGGCTGGCTTTGTTCATTAACAATGTCCACGCACAGGAAATCAAAATATTAAACAGATTAATCAACTCAAACTGTGCTTCTCTTGTTGTTTCTCTATTCTCCCAGTCTCATTCCCCCCTGTCCCTCCCCCTATCTCTATTTTTGTGATAATTTACATCAATCCTTCCTCTCCTCTCTGAGCAGCCCTGCTGAGAATCAGCCTTGTGGGAAAACACAGCCATATTCACTTCCTGATTTTAGTCACCTGTTTTTATCATAGGTTCAGTGTGCCACACAATATAGCCTCCCTTAACCTCCCCTCCCAGATACACGCATTGTTGTGGCTTCACTAGATCATTTGTTAAATTGTGTAAATAGTTTATTTCTGCATGCAAGGCTAGTGTATAACAAATATACACAACCGTTCATACGTTTGGGGTCACTTAGAAATGTCCTTGTTTTTGAAAGAAAAGTGAATTTTAAAATGATAAACTTGGATTAGCTAACACAACGTGCCATTGGAACACAGGGTTGATGGTTGCTGATAACGCCTATGTAGATATTCCATCAAATCAGTCGTTTCCAGCTACAATAGTCATTTACAACATTAACAATGTCTACACTGTATTTCTGATGAATTTGATATTATTTTAATGGACAAAAAAGTAGTTTTTTTTCAAAAACGTGGAGATTTCTAAATGACCCCAAACCTTTGAATGGTAGTGTATATTTTAGATTTTGGGACATTTCAATGATCAATATTCCCCTGTTGTAGTTTGTGATAGTTTAAGTCTTCATTCTTTAAAATGTATTGTGACCTGAGGTCTTGTCTTTTGATTAAAACGCTGTTGCCTGGCTTAGTGACCTTCGGTACTTAAAGCAGTCATTGACACAGCCTGTGTAATAGGTCTGATAGCGAGGCTGACGGGAGAGGGACATGAAAATGTCTGGGATGGCCTAGACATACAGTATAACTGAGGGTGCCCTTTATTGTATAATGTCACACAAACGGTTTGAAAAGGTTAGTGTTTAGATCCTGTGTGTGTGAGAGAGATTTTACAGTCCTTCTGTTTTCTTTTCATTTTCAGAGTTTCTTTGGAAAATTAAAGAACCTGTAAGTAGCCTTATCAAAGTTCTGTTCTTCATTCTTATCTGTCTTCCTCTGAGCAGAACCATAAGCCACTGCCATGATACAGCACAGAAGTAACCAACATTTTTCTTTCCTCTTTTTCATTACAGACACAGTGGGCCTCCAACTCCACCCAAAAGGATAGGTGAGTCTTCAGGAAATCCCCCTTATTGTGCTATTGGGAATATATGGTTCCTCTTTATGGAAGTTATAGTGTGAAGTGCTTATTCTGCTCTCTCTCTCTCTCTCTCTCTCATATGATTCTACCTCTCTTGTCCTCCATTTCTCTCTCTCTTATTCCATTCCCAACTCTACTTTCTCTCGCTCTCTATTTCTTTGTTTCAGAGAACAATGCGGGGTATGGTGGGTGGCCAGAAGATGAGTTTGTAAGTAGGAGAACACCCACACACTTTTGTTTTACTATCCTTGTGGGGATCAAACAATTAATTCCCATGCAGAATAATTTTTCCCCTAACCCATAACTTCTAAACCTAACGCTAATTGGAACCCTAACCCTAAAATAGCCTTTTCCCACAGTGACTGACGAAATGTCACACACATGACTAATACACCAATGGATATTTGGTTGTGAGAGGTCCTGTGTCGTCATCTTGGTGTGTTTGTGTGTGGATGACAGGATGAAGAGGATGGGGACACATATGAGGCGCCCCCCTGTGAGAGACCCGCCATGAAGGTTCCTTCCAGACATGTGGAGGAGAATGTCTATTTGGGTAACCACCACTGTAGAATATCATTCCCATTTGAGATCCGCTAATCTGACTTTCATGTAAATCATGCATTCATGCCAATGGGAGATTTGCTTGAAAACTTAAGTTTGGTGCGTGGATCTCCAATTTAGGTTTTGTCCCTGTATGTATTGTATTGAGGTGTGCATTTATGTGTAAACATTTTCAGAGGGACTATAGCTCTTTGCTTTGTAGGAAAGGACGTAGCGCTCTGATTGGCTGTTTTTGGGTTCCACAGAGAGGACGTCAGAGCGGTCCAATCCTGTTCTCCCCAAAAGGCAGGCAGCTGCACCCCCAAGGCCAGCCAAGATGGCGCCCATGGGCAAAGCATTGGTAAACTATCAGAGTATCACTGCCCTACCTTTCACTTTAGCCTGTGTGCCTACCTCTCTGTGTGCCTACCTCTCTGTGTGCCTACCTCTCTGTGTGCCTACCTCTCTGTGTGCCTACCTCTCTGTGTGCCTACCTCTCTGTGTGCATTATTTTAGTGTTATTTAATGTCGTCTTTCCCCTCTATAGAAACAGCAGCCTCACCCTGAGGAGTTCTACATTGACCCCAACACCAAGAAACGTGAGACTTCCCCCTCTTTCCTCTGCTCATATCTTCCTATTCTCCCCTCTCTCTATACTCTTATCCTCATCTCCCTATCCTCCCCTCTCCCTATCCTCCCCTCTCTCTATCCTCCTATCCTCTGCTCCCTATCCTCCTATCCTCTGCTCCCTAACCTCCTATCCTCTGCTCTCTAACCTCCTATCCTCTGCTCTCTACCCTCCCCTCTTAGTCCAGGACATCCTATTTGATTGTGTATTTTGAATATGAACACATTGTGCCCTATACATAGATGTGAATGTTGATTCATGAAAAGGAGTAACAGTTAGTATAATTCTTGACGCATTTATTGTACAGGAGAATTC
The DNA here is from genome assembly GCF_057628025.1 of Oncorhynchus mykiss. Taxonomy (NCBI): domain Eukaryota; kingdom Metazoa; phylum Chordata; class Actinopteri; order Salmoniformes; family Salmonidae; genus Oncorhynchus; species Oncorhynchus mykiss. The sequence continues at coordinate 64,304,776 of NC_143032.1, read as the reverse complement.
CCTCTCTCCCTCTCTAGCGCCTGAGGTAGATAGGAAGGAGAAGCCAGGGAAGAGGTCTACTCCTAAGAAGTTTGCCTCTCCCCCACCACCTGCAGAGGAAGGTAAACTCTACAGTCAAGTCGAGTTCCTACCTGACTAGATACGTTGTATTGCATCTACCAATGGTTGCATGCCAAGTTATCAGCTATGCAGTCAGTTATTTAAAAACATTTTTTATTTCACCTTCATTTAACCAGGTAGGCAAGTTGAGAACAAGTTCTCATTTACAATTGCGACCTGGCCAAGATAAAGCAAAGCAGTTCAACACATACAACAACACAAAGTTACACATGAAGTAAAACAAACAAAATTAAGTCTACATACAATGTGAGCAAATGAGGTGAGAGAAGGGAGGTAAAGGCAACAAAAAAAAGGCCATGGTGGTGAAGTAAATACAATATAGCAAGTAAAACGCTGGAATGGTAGATTTGCAGTGGAAGAAAGTGCAAAGTAGAGATAGAAAAACTGGGGTGCAAAGGAGCAAAATAAATAAATACAGTAGGGGAGAGGTAGTTGTTTGGGCTATATTATAGATGGGCTATGTAGAGGTGCAGTAATCTGTGAGCTGCTCTGACAGCTGGTGCTTAAAGCTAGTGAGGGAGATAAGTGTTTCCAGTTTCAGAGATTTTTGTAGTTCGTTCCAGTCATTGGCAGCAGAGAACTGGAAGGAGAGGCGGCCAAAGAAAGAATTGGTTTTGGGGGTGACTAGAGAGATATACCTGCTGGAGCGTGTGCTACAGGTGGGAGATGCTATGGTGACCAGCGAGCTGAGATAAGGGGGGACTTTACCTAGCAGGGTCTTGTAGATGACGTGGAGCCAGTGGGTTTGGTGACGAGTATGAAGCGAGGGCCAGCCAATGAGAGCGTACAGGTCGCAGTGATGGGTAGTTTATGGGGCTTTGGTGACAAAACGGATGGCACTGATAGACTGCATCCAATTTATTGAGTAGGGTATTGGAGGCTATTTTGTAAATGACATCGTCGAGGATCGGTAGGATGGTCAGTTTTACAAGGGTATGTTTGGCAGCATGAGTGAAGGATGCTTTGTTGCGAAATAGGAAGCCAATTCTACATTTTAACTTTGTATTGGAGATGTTTGATATGAATCTGGAAGGAGAGTTTACAGTCTAACCAGACACTTAGGTATTTGTAGTTGTCCACATATTCTAAGTCAGAACCGTCCACAGTAGTGATGTTGGACGGGCGGGCAGGTGCGGGCAGCCATCGGTTGAAGAGCATGCATTTAGTTTTACTTGTATTTAAGAGCAATTGGAGGCCACGGAAGGAGAGTTGTATGGCATTGAAGCTCGTCTGGAGGGTTGTTAACACAGTGTCCAAAGAAGGGCCAGAAGTATACAGAATGGTGTCGTCTGCGTAGAGGTGGATCAGAGACTCACCAGCAGCAAGAGCGACATCATTGATGTATACAGAAAAGACGGTTGGTCCAAGAATTGAACCATGTGGCACCCCCATAGAGACTGCCAGAGGTCCGGACAACAGGCCCTCCGATTTGACACACTGAACTCTATCAGAGAAGTAGTTGGTGAACCAGGCGAGGCAATCATTTGAGAAACCAAGGCTGTCGAGTCTGCCGATGAGGATGTAGTGATTGACAGAGTTGAAAGCCTTGGCCAAGTCAATAAATACGGTTTCACAGTATTGTTTCTTATCAATGGCGGTTAAGATATCGTTTAGAATCTTGAGTGTGGCTGAGGTGCACCCATGACCAGCTCTGAAACCAGATTGCATAGTGGAGAAGGTATGGTGGGATTCGAAATGGTCGGTAATCTGTTTGTTGACTTGGCTTTCGAAGACCTTAGAAAGGCAGGGTAGGATAGATATAGGTCTGTAGCAGTTTTGGTCAAGAGTGTCCCCCCCTTTGAAGAGGGGGATGACCGCAGCTGCCTTCCAATCTTTGTGAATCTCAGACGACACGAAAGAGAGGTTGAACAGGCTAGTATTAGGGATTGCAACAATTTTGGCAGATAATTTTAGAAAGAAAGGGTCCAGATTGTCTAGTCGGGCTGATTTGTAGGGGTCCAGATTTTGTAGCTCTTTCAGAACATCAGCTGACTGGATTTGGAAGAAGGAGAAATGGGGAAGGCTTGGGCGAGTTGCTGTGGGGGGTGCAGTGCTATTGACCGGGGTAGGGGTAGCCAGGTGGAAATCATGGCCAGCCGTAGAAAAATGCATATTGAAATTCTCAATTATAGTGGATTTATCGGTGGTGACAGTGTTTCCTATCCTCAGTGCAGTGGGCAGCTGGGAGGAGGTGTTCTTATTCTCCATGGACTTTACAGTGTCCCAGAACTTTTTTGAGTTTGTGTTGCAGGAAGAAAATTTCTGCTTGAAAAAGCTAGCCTTGGCTTTTCTAACTGCCTGTGTATATTGGTTTCTAGCTTCCCTGAAAAGTTGCCTATCACAGGGGCTGTTCGATGCTAATGCAGAACGCCATAGGATGTTTTTGTTGGTTAAGGGCAGTCAGGTCTGGAGAGAACCAAGGGCTAAATCTGTTCCTGGTTCTAAATTTCTTGAATGGGGCATTTTTTTTAATAACCAGGCATCCTCTACTGACAGGATGAGATCAATATCCTTCCAGGATACCCCGGCCAGGTCAATTAGAAAGGCCTGCTCGCTGAAGTGGTTCAGAGAGCGTTTGACAGTGATGAGTGGGGGTCGTTTGACCGCTGACCCATTACGGATGCAGGCAATGAGGCAGTGATCACTGAGATCTTGGTTGAAAACAGCAGAGGTGTATTTAGAGGGCAAGTTGGTTAGGATGATATCTATGAGGGTGCCTGTGTTTACCATTTTGGGGTGGTACCTGGTAGGTTCATTGATAATTAGTTTGAGATTGAGGGCATCAAGCTTAGATTGTAGGATGTCTGGGATGTTAAGCATGTTCCAGTTTAGGTCGCCTAGCAGCACGAGCTCTGAAGATAGATGGGGGGCAATCAGTTCACAAATGGTGTCCAGAGCACAGCTGGGGGCAGAGGGTGGTCTATAGCAGGCGGCAACGGTGAGAGACTTGTTTTTAGAGAGGTGGATTTTTAAAAATAGAAGTTCAATTTGTTTGGGTACTGACCTGGATAGCAGGACAGAACTCTTCAGGCTATCTTTGCAGTAGATTGCAATACCGCCCCCTTTGGCCGTTCTATCTTGTCTGAAAATGTTGTAGTTTGGGATGGAGATTTCTGAATTTTTGGTGGTCTTCCTAAGCCAGGATTCAGACACGGCTCGAACATCTGGGTTGGCAGAGTGTGCTAAAGCAGTGAATAAAACAAACTTAGGGAGGAGGCTTCTAATGTTAACATCAGATGGCTATAGCACATGATGTGGAGCTGATATGTTAAATTCCTATCCAGGTGTTGTAATATCTGGCATCCGTCTGTAATGTATTCAGGCTGGAACTTGACCAAAATAATACCCTGGAACCCTGGACTGATATCAGTGTGCTATTACATCAAATGACCACTAGAGGGATGTGTGATACTGCAACTGTTTCTACATCAGCCTCTTTTCTTTGTTCTCTGCAGATGTCTACCTGGACCCTAATGAAGGACAGGTGAGTCCAACACATCATTAACAAACAGCCTCACCCCTAACCCCCTACCTCCAGCCCCAAAGCTTAAGCCTTTGCATCTGCTGTACCATTTTAACACAGTCACAATGTACACTCAGTATATTCAGTGGTTTCTAATTCAGCCAGAAAGAGGTGATATTAATATGTGTGTTGTGTCTCTGTTTCAGGAAGACAGCGATGACCTGTATCTAGAGCCCACAGCGGGTTAGTTACTCCCGTAGGGCCACCAATTGTATTTAAACTGAGGCTTTGACTAGTATGTATATTGCAGGATTGTAATGTGATTGCATTCGAGACAGTTGGGTGTCCACCCAAAAATGCTGCACATCATGAACACGAATCGGAAATCAAGCGTTGCTTTGAATGACACACCGGTCTCGATCAATGAGAGAAGATCTGAAATAGACAATATGCGTACACATTGTTAGATTACCTCATGGAGCATGTATTTAATTCAATAAGAGAACATTTTCTAAATTCAAACATTTCACCTACAAGTAGCGATGAGAGTGGAGAAGACACCGGTAACTTCCAAGTTAGAGAACTATGGAAGTATCGTCATGTAAAGGTTAGTTGAAAAATTGCTGCCGGTGCTTAACACTACCTAAGCTGTAACGTAGATGTAAACATTCACATATCACATTACAATCCTGTAGCTACTGGTTTGATTGGTTGGTTGATTGATTGGTTATAACTTCAGAGAGACTATATTTTATGAGATATTATACAAGTCTTATTTTGAGAAAAAAATATATACTACTATCTCTCCATTGTCTCTCCACTATCTCCAGCTTGCCCCCCTGCACCTCGTGGGCCCATGAGGATGCCCCTCCCACCCAAGACAGCAGCCGCCCCTCCCCCCATGCCCATGTGAGTACACCTGTCAAGACATGAGATGACAAATGCTCAAACTCATGGTGTAACATAAGTGTATATCTTATCCAGGAGTTAAAATAAATATAATTTCTTAATGGTACGGGACACCCAAGAGCACGCACGCATTTCATTTTTACACTACAAAAATTAGACGGTAGCCAACTCTGCTGACACTGACAAACAGATCAATACAAATGATGTTGTCTGATCCATATAATCGGCCTATGAAAAGGGGAGACACAAATACAACATGACGCTCATCTAACCTGGAGGAGGAAATGACTGTCCAAAAACAAACAAAAGTGGCCTTGACCCAATGATAAAGACAGTCAATATGCACCTCACAGGGATATGGCCGATGTTCTCTTCTGGTACCAATAAGATAGGCTACTTACTGTTCACTCAATTAAGTTAACAATTTTGATAACTAAAAGACAGATTTGAGTCTTTTCATTGCAAATGGCTATTGTTGTATAGAGATGACAAACAGTTTTTCTGCAATTGTATTTTTTAAATATTGGCCTGGCTGGATCTCTGCTTTTCACTGACAGTCGCAACTTAACAATCATCTTTTTGGTATTTGCAGCGCCCGCTGCCCAAATTGCGGGCCTTTCCGAGTGTAGGCTATGCGATTGAACTTTTACCCCTTTTTCTCCCCAATTGGTAGTAGTCTTGTCCCATCGCTGCAACACCCCTACAGACTTGGGAGAGGTGAACGTTGAAAGCCATGCGTCCCCAAAACACAACCCTGCCAAGCCGCACTGCTTTTTGACCTACTGCTCCCTTAACCCAGAAGCCAGCCACACCAATGTGTTGGAGGAAACACCATCTAGCTGGTGACCGAAGTCAGAGCGCGATGGGACAAGGAATCCCAGCCGGCCAAACCCTTCCCTAACCCGGATGATGCTGGGCCAATTGTGCTCCACCTCATGGGTCTCCCGGTCACGGCCGGCTGTGACACAGCCTTGGATCGAACCCGGGTCTGTAGTGATGCCTCAAGCGCTGCTATGCAGTGTCTTAGACCGCTGCACCACTTGGGAGGCCTCAGATTAATTTTTTTTATATTTTAAAGCAAACGATCCTCTGTAGCCAAATCATGCTTTCTGGTTTAGTAGCCTATTTTGAATGATTTTATTTATTTCTGTATAAGGAGTAAGCTAATTAGGCTATATGTTTTTCAATTTGCTTTAGGGAAAGCTTCCCATAGCCTTATGGACACACTGTCTATGCCTTTTTAATGTGGTATAAACAATCATCTGATTGTCAAACAATCACTTAATCACTTAACAAAGGTGCTTCTGTAGGGTACCCGTGTACATTCGTTCCACAGAAAATAACTGAAGCATCCAAACCGCAAGTGTGCTGTGCACCTGCAATTTGATGAATGGAAAGAGACATCTGTTATACAACACCAGAGGTGGAAAGATCAGATCAGACGCAATAAGGATGACCAGGGATGTTCTCTTAATAAGTGTGTGAATTAGACCATTTTCCTGTCCTGCTGAGCACTCAAAATGTAACGAGTACTTTTGGGTGTCAGGGAAAATGTATGGAGCAAAAAGTACATCATTTTGTTTAGCAATGTAGTGAAGTAAAAGTAAGAGTTGTCAAAAATATAAATAGTAAAGTATAGATACTCAAAAAAACTAGTTAAGTAGTACTTTCAAGTATTTTTGCTTAAGTACTTTACACCACTGTAAAACACCTACATGTAGTGTAATGACATTCTGCAGTTGGCATTAGGCTGACAGCATATACACATGTAGCCTGAATTAATGCATCCACTGTTGTCCACGCGCACCTTGGTCTCGGCCACTCATCTCCACCTTGTCCTTGAACATCTCCAGCAGTCGTCTCTGCTTTGACAAAATGTAAGTGTTCTCAAACCACAACGGAATTTGGAGCGTATACATCCCGGTTTCCAGTCAATTCACTAATTTGTCATGCGGCTGACATGCGGTAAGGTTAAATAATGGTGTAGTAGCCTATAGTTTTTTTGGGAATGCTATGGGCATGCTGTATTAATTGTGATAGGCTCACGTTTTACCAGTACGGCGTACCCCCACTATTTAATTAGACGGGACGCCGTACCGGACCGTACCACCTTACTTTCACCGCTGTGTATATCCTCACTTCCATTCTGTTTATAGTTATGTAAATGAAAAAATTGGGTTAACTGGGTTAAACTGGCCTTGGCACCATCCCTGGTACTAGTACCGTTGTATGTCTTGAGAGAAGCCATATTGTATTTGAGTACTGTTGTTTGACATGCGATATCAGTCCCACCCTTTCTGCCTGTCTCTCTGTAGAAAACCTCCAGTGCCCAGAGCCAAGTCTGTAAGTTTCTCCATGGTTCACACGTTTTAATACAACACTGGCCTGTTTCACACATTCTCCACTGAACATGTTTTTTAGTGCAGGAGTATAGGCTTAATCTATGGCCATATGTTTGTATTGGTTTAACTTTTTGCTCCATTCCAGAGTTCTCTATTGGTCAATGAGGCAAAGACGGGTATGTGACACACTACCTTCCATCTGCATTGAAAAGAGATCATGTCTGCATCCTAAATGGCCTATTACCTACACGCACTACTTTTGACCAGAGCCCTACATAGGGAACTGGGTGGGTGCCATTTGGAATGCAAGCATCAAAGATGCACTCTCGAACTTTAGCTTAATTTAAGCCAATAGTTTTGAGTGGAGCTCACGAGCCAAAAGTGGTCTGTTTCTGTTATGTACTATGTCATCCATTTCTTATATGTTACGTCCAAGTTTGTTTACCTTTTTAGCCATTCTTATTATATGTTACGAATCCAATTTGTACTATATGTTATCAATTTGTTGTGCTTAAGATCCTGGAGTGTATCTTTAAGTGAAAATGCAGAAACTGCTCTGTGTTTCTGTGACCATCCCACCCCCAGCTCCTCCCCTTGATATCAGGCGCTCCATGTTCCCTGGCAAACTGCCCCCACCCACCCTGGGCATCAAACCCCCCCTCCCTGCATCACTAAAGGAACCCAAACCAAGGTGAGGCTTGGGAGCACAGCCACGCTCACAGCACCATGCATATGCTGGATGAGGCCATGCTACACACAACATGCATGTTTTATGTGTTAAACACGTTTAGCAGGTTCATGCTTTATGAACATTCAATCTTGTACAAGCATCAACAATCAAACACACATAGATACCACTTAGTATTGCCTAATAATGATTTCCATTCTGTTTATAGTTATCCATATAGTGTTAACTTTGTGGTCTATAAAGATTATACTGTTCTTGTGTATAAATAATGAAGCCACTGGACTATATTGCTCATATTATAGTAAGAATGTTGGCTATTGTTGGACTTGGTGTGTTTGTTGCAGCCCTCCTCCCCCTCCTATTGTACACTCTACTGCAGCAGGTAAGAAAGAGCCTGCTGGAAACAGGACCAGTTTTGGGTCACAGCTGAAAGATAGAAATGGGAAGGATGCCCGGAACTCTGAAATTAAGATCACTTTATTGGTCAATTGCACACACAGTCCAACTGAAATTTGACTTCCGCTTTTAACCCAAACTGCTGTGAACGACACATACATATACAGGTTTTGGAGAGGTTGGGGGGGGGGGGGGGGGGCACAACGGCAGGCAATGGCATCTAGGATTTTATACCAGCAACACTCACTTCCCGCCAGATTTTCGTACCTGGGATTCGAACTGGAAACCCTCTGGTTTCTGGCTCACCTCTCTCACCACTCGGCTCCAACTATGGTATGCCTATCAGAGTTGTGGGCACCCTTCATTCCTTTAGGTTAGTTTTTTTACATGAACAAGTTGGAGGTGCATATTGTTTGTTTTTCTATACTTACGTAAACTGGAAGCCATTTTCATTATAACAGCATGTTTTAACCTCTGGGTAATCTAGGGTCACTGTGGTTTTTGTCAGTAGTGCTATCCAGTATACTAGTGAACTTGCTTTATTATGAGTAGACTGTAGAGCACTCACCACATTGGTCAACACTAATTTTTATCTGTCAAAGTTTCTCCCCCTGGTATGAAGACGACCATGCAGGTATGCGTCATTCCATCTCATACTGCACCTCTCATATAGTTGTGTAATACAGTGTTAAAGTGATACAAATGTTGCTGCAATTCTTAGTTAAGTAGTGATATACCTGATGTATGGGCTGCCCTTGGGTAAAGTATCATGACAGATAGGGCAGTGTGTCATAGAGAACTGTGGTGTGTTACAGGAGAAAGAGTGGTTCGCTGGAAACTGTGATAGAAAGACTGCCGAGGACTTCTTACTGCAGATCAACAAGGTAGGAAACAATAACAAACTGGAGATTAGCATGGACACAGACATACAGTTCTCGGGGTTGGGTTAAATGCGGAAGACACATTTCAGTTGAATGCATTCAGTTGTACAACTGACTAGGTATCCCCCTTTCCTTTTCCTTTCTTGAAGTTCCACATAATAACAATGCATGTAGATGTAGAATCTCCAGCTCTGAAGCACACCATGGTAATCAATATGATTAGTTATACACTAAACAAAAATATAAACTCAACATGTAAAGTGTTGGTCCCATGTTTCATGAGCTTAAAAAAAATATCAAAGATCAAAAAACCTTATTTCTCTCAAATGTTATGCACAAATTTGTTTAAATCCCTGTTAGTGAGCATTTCTCTTATGCCAAGATAATCCATCCACCTGACAGGTGTGGCATATCAAGAAGCTGATTACAGAGCATGATCATTACACAGGTGTACCTGTGGGTATAACAAAGCGCTCCATGGTGGCGGTGGGGTTATGGTATGGACAGGCATAAGCTACAGACAATGAACATAATTGCATTTTATCGATGACAATTTGAATGCATGGAGATACCCTGATGAGCTCCTGAGGCCCATTGCCGTGCCCTTCATCCACCTCCACCACATGTTTCAGCATGATAATGCACAGCCCTATGTCGCAAGGATCTGTACACAATTCCTGGAAGCTGAAAATGTCCCAGTTCTTCCATGGCCTGCATACTCACTCGACATGTCTCCCACTGAGCATGTTAGGGATGCTCTGGATCAACGTGTGTGACAGCGTGTTCCAGTTCCTGCCAATATCCAGCAACTTTGCACAACCATTGAAGAAGAAGGGGACAACATTCCACAGGCCACAATCAACAGCCTGATCAACTCTATGCGAAGGATATGTCACGCTGCATGAGGCAAATGTTGGTGACACCAGATACTGACTGGTTTTCTGATCCACGCCCCTACCGGCAGCAAGGTATCTGTGACCAACAGATGCATATCTGTATTCCCAGTCATGTGAAATCCATAGATAGGGCCTATTGAATTTATTTCAGTTGACACATTTTCTTATATGAGCTGTAACTCAAATGTTGAAATTGCTTCATGTTGCGTTTTTGTTCAGTATAGTTAGTCCGGCATCATTAGTGCATTAGCCTGTCATTAGCCTGTCAAATACATCCACCTGTTTCTCTTTTGTTCTCTCCCCTCCTCTCTCTGTGCTGCTCAGTAACTGCTGTGTTGTTTTATGTGTTATAATGCTGCTGGCTATATGAGTGTTTCTGTCTCTGGTCCTTTGTCTTCACTAACACAGGCGACCTGTTTAATTTCACGCTGAAATGGACAAGCAATGATGTGAGAGTAATCTCAGTCATAACTCCCTTTTATTTGACTGCAGACACAGGTTTGCAGGGAGGTTATATCAGACACAGGTTGACAAGAAAGGCACAGGGCAGTGCAGAGGGTAATAGGGTATTCTTGTGTGTGTGTGTGTGTAGCTTCTGGGTTTAGCTGACACATACACCCCATCAGTGAGTCTGAATCATCTGTGCTGATTCAGAGGTCATGTGGGTTTTGATACTGATATCCACTGTATCTCCCCTCGTCCCTCACCCTCTTCTCCCTCTCACCTCTCCTACCACTCTCCCCCTTGTAGGACGGGGCATTCCTGATACGTCACAGTTCAGCCCAGAATGCCCGTCAGCCCTACACACTGGCTGTCCTATACAGACAGAAGGTCTATAACATCCCCATCCGCTTTCTGGAGGAGACGCGTGGCTACGCCCTCGGAAAGGAGGGCAAGAAGAACGAGGAGGTGAAGAGGCAGGGGAAGGTGTAAAATGGGATGTTGGGATGAGGAGAAGAGAGATAAGGAGAGGGGAAAAGAGAGGCTGCAGGAGGAAAGGAGGATTTGAAAAAATAATGAAGGGGTCAGGTGAGAGAGGAGATGATAGAGGGAGGGTGTGGGAGGAACAGAGGATGTGTGGAAAAGAGACTAAGGAATGCAACTTAGTATTATACTGTAACCTCTGCAATAACTACTGTAGTAACTCGCCCTTCTCTCTCTCTCTATCGCTACTCCATCCCTCCCTCTCAGTTTTTCTGTAGTCTCCAGGAGATCATCTCTCACCACAAGAATAACCAACTGCTGCTGATCGATAGCAAGAGTCAGGCCAAGCACACCACACATCTCACTCACCCAGCTTGTCCATAAACTACATTACCCATACCCCCCCGCCCACCCAGCCTGACTGTAAACTACACTACCCTTAACCCACAAAATGTATCTATACCAGCCTGTCCATAAAGTACATTAAATGCTACCATTAATAACTAAATACATTTTACAAACGTGGAAATACTACTTTCAATAGTCATATTCCTCACCCACAACGTGGTCATTACAACTCCTCTCTTTTTGTTTTGTGATGAAAATGGTTGGAAGTGTATTAAAGTATATCTGTGTACTGTATATGTTTGAGTGTTTTTTTAAATATGCTGTAGTTTGGCCTGTATGACCTTATCAACACTTTTTTTGGGGGGGGGGGTGATTTGAATACGCTTGCACCTGAATAGAATCGTGAGTAGACTATGAAAATGAACATTCAATACTTCATTCTTGTTTATGCAGTTTTGTTTCAGTGATGTTGGATTCACTTTTGGGTCTACACCTGTGTTGTGAATACTGTATAAGTGTTGGTCATCTGTATGTTTCTATTTATTATAATAATAATATAGACAAATGTTTTGACATCCGGTCTGTGTTTTTTAAATTCTGTTACATTTGGAACACCACAGCATGAATAGCATTTTATTTTCCTTCAAAGTTGAAGTTGTTTAGATTTCCAAAATTCTAAGGTTTCACCCTATTTCAACCCACCGAAATAAGACAATAATCGACTTGTCTTTCCATAGCACAACTCACCAGTGAGCAGTTTAGAAATGTGGATTTGTGGCAGACAATAAAAACCTTGATGATGATAATGACAAAGGGATAGGTGAATGATGTAGGTGCTGACTAGTTGAGGTGTGGTGGTAGCGATGTACACATACATAGCCTAAAAGCATACTATTACCTTGTCTGTCATACACTGATTCAGTTCCTATTTTACGCGTGTGGGGTAAAGGCACATTCCCGACGTCCAAACATTGGAGTTTTTAGAAATCGGAATGGGAGGGGGCTTGTCACGTGCCTTTATTTCGAAGTTAGAAAAAAATTAAGGGGGAAGGGGCTGCGGAGGGGTACATTGAGGACACCGATTTTTTTGCCATTGCATTGGTATTTGTGGGGGAATCCTATTGACCGACTGTGGGGCTTATGAATAGCAAATGTGTTATTTTGTAGAATACCATAAACATTTGAGCTCCATCAATTTGTTTGTTTTCTCTCAGAGCTTTAAAGTCTAATTGTTGTGGACTATTTTACTTAGCGGAAGCGTAGAGTTTTGGTTCAGGAGTGTTGTTTGGGTGTTAGGCTACTGAATGAGTGCAGCACTGAATTCGGGTGATATCAACGTTAGCCGGCGAGACGCCTTTCATTGTACATCGTATTTTACCTTTGAGAGCTTTTGGGGCACTTTTAATAAGACAACATTCATTCCTCCTCGTGTCCCCTTCCCCTTTCCTTTTCTCCGGACACTCGAAACACAAAAAGCCTAAAAAATGGCTCAGATACTGCCGATACGATTTCAGGAACATCTGCAGGTAAGAAGACGCTAACAGCCGAAAAAACACAGGAGGCATTTTCGCGCAGTTTTTCAGACATAGAAACACCATACCGCATTTAAATGGAATCTGACAGGGCTGCTTGGAGAGTGCCCAATATAGACACACACAGGCCTAGCTAGCTTCTGTGGGGCAGATGATGACTTGTAAAATTTGAACAGTCAGATCGTATTGGTATAGCCTATAACGTTAGTCTACTTTCAGCGGACCCGACAATACAGCCAGTGACTGGACTAAGCAATGAACTCTTGTTGGAATTGAGTGATTTACGATAAATGTATGCAGTTAGATAAACTATGGCTCAACGGTGTTTGGATGTGGCTTGATTAGATGGTGTCATATTTTTTAATTAGTAGGCCATGTTGGAGAACACCAACTATCCATCGGTTTCTTGGGGCCAAAGAGAAAGTTTGTGACGTGCCCACCTCACTCCTTTTCAGTGGCTCGTTGCTGTGGCAACATCAAGACTGAAATTGCCTTTCACTAAAGACCTCTTTCTCTCTGGACACTCCCCAGCAAATTACCATTTGCCAATGTCTACTACCCACTCGTTCCAATGCAGCCAACAGAGCCCACCAACATTCACCAGTTCCATTTTAAAATATGGTGCCCTTTTTATATGAGGAGTTGGCAAAACAGCACTAACAGATCTGCTAACATGGTCGAGATCTGAACCTCTATACCACAGGTGGCATGCTTTCCTTTTACCTACAGTGCCTTGCGAAAGTATTCGGCCCCATTGAACTTTGCAACCTTTTGCCACATTTCAGGCTTCAAACATAAAGATATAAAACTGTATTTTTTTGTGAAGAATCAACAACAAGTGGGACACAATCATGAAGTGGAACGACATTTATTGGATATTTCAAACTTTAACAAATCAAAAACTGAAAAATTGGGCGTGCAAAATTATTCAGCCCCCTTAAGTTAATACTTTGTAGCGCCACCTTTTGCTGCGATTACAGCTGTAAGTCGCTTGGGGTATGTCTCTATCAGTTTTGCACATCGTGAGACTGACATTTTTTCCCATTCCTCCTTGCAAAACAGCTCGAGCTCAGTGAGGTTGGATGGAGAGCATTTGTGAACAGCAGTTTTCAGTTCTTTCCACAGATTCTCAATTGGATTCAGGTCTGGACTTTGACTTGGCCATTCTAACACCTGGATATGTTTATTTTTGAACCATTCCATTGTAGATTTTGCTTTATGTTTTTGATCATTGTCTTGTTGGAAGACAAATCTTCGTCCCAGTCTCAGGTCTTTTGCAGACTCCATCAGGTTTTCTTCCAGAATGGTCCTGTATTTGGCTCCATCCATCTTCCCATCAATTTTAACCATCTTCCCTGTCCCTGCTGAAGAAAAGCAGGCCCAAACCATGATGCTGCCACCACCATGTTTGACAGTGGGGATGGTGTGTTCAGCTGTGTTGCTTTTACGCCAAACATAACGTTTTGCATTGTTGCCAAAAAGTTCAATTTTGATCAGTCTTCTTGTATGAGCTGAAAGTTTAGAGGGACGGCCAGGTCTTGGTAGATTTGCAGTGGTCTGATACTCCTTCCATTTCAATATTATCGCTTGCACAGTGCTCCTTGGGATGTTTAAAGCTTGGGAAATCTTTTTGTATCCAAATCCGGCTTTAAACTTCTTCACAACAGTATCTCGGACCTGCCTGGTGTGTTCCTTGTTCTTCATGATGCTCTCTGCGCTTTTAACGGACCTTTGAGACTATCACAGTGCAGGTGCATTTATACGGATACTTGATTACACAGAGGTGGATTGTATTTATCATCATTAGTCATTTAGGTCAACATTGGATCATTCAGAGATCCTCACTGAACTTCTGGAGAGAGTTTGCTGCACTGAAAGTAAAGGGGCTGAATAATTTTGCACGCCCAATTTTTCAGTTTTTGATTTGTTTAAAAAGTTTGAAATATCCAATAAATGTCGTTCCACTTCATGATTGTGTCCCACTTGTTGTTGATTCTTCACAAAAAAATACAGTTTTATATCTTTATATTTGAAGCCTGAAATGTGGCAAAAGGTCGCAAAGTTCAAGGGGGCCGAATACTTTCGCAAGGCACTGTATATAGGGTTGCTGGTTCAAGCCCTACTCTGGTTATTCCCCCTCCATTGCTACAAATGCATATATTGAAAGGCAACACAACATTATTTGAGCAAGATTTTACCAGACAAATCGATTGATAGTGTATCCCTTTATTTTTATTCCATGTATGATTTATTTTCGAGGTTGCTCTGATTGGTAGGCTGCTGTGATCGGCCATGGCTCCAGCTGAGAGAGAAATGCCAGGAATTTGCTAACTGAGGACTTTGGCCCTGAAGTTTTTTTTTTCTTTTTTTTTTCTCCTGTCTTGGTATTTACATCCTCTATGCATTATACAGTATAGTCTGGGTTGACATTCACTGCCCTGTACACACAGATGAGACTGGATTTGTTGTTTTAGCTTTATGTACAACTACTGCTGGACTTATCCCAATTGTATAAGGTTAGCCATAAACATAGCACCCCCAATATAGGCACGCACACTGTAAATTAACATTGCCAGTGTCTCATTGTGTGTTCTTAAACATGTCAATAACACTAAGCTGTGTTTAGTCTAATACTCCTTTTTCCCAGGACTGACTGACTGACCCTACTCGTGTGTGTTCGTGGAGACTTATTCAATGTAAATGGATCAGTGATCTGTGCCCTTTAGTATTTAATTTATGATACATTGTGTTTGTTAGTCTATTAGCAGATGAATAATGTATTTTGGGGCTCAGTCTGGGACAAATTAGGTTCTACATTATGTAGGCCAGATGTTGCTGAAAACACCCAACCTTTGCTTTAGCTCAGTGGGCTAATGGAGTCCATGAGTCTCACAAAAGTCCCAAGTTCAATACCCTGTAGTTTCGCCTCAGTCTGAGTCTGCCCTAGTGAGAGGGAGAGACCTGTGAGGTATGTAGCCAGTCATAAACAGATTGGCCATAGGGCACTTTGAGCAAATGCCAGATGGGCTGGTCCATCTTTGGGTCAGTTTTTTTGTGTGTTTTTGGACATAAATAATTACCATTATTTGGCAAAAAAATTGTCTGGTGTGTTAAATGCCTGGGTTGATTTCTGGTCCCAGTCAGTCTCTGTTGCCTGTCCATCAGCTGGTTGCCTTTCAGCTCCCTGCTTTGGGATATTACTCTCCAGTACTAACAGAAGAGCAGCGCCCTGCTTTGGGATATTACTCTTCAGTACTAACAGAAGAGCAGCTCCCTGCTTTGGGATATTACTCTCCAGTACTAACAGAAGAGCAGCTCCCTGCTTTGGGATATTACTCTCCAGTACTAACAGAAGAGCAGCTCCCTGCTCAGGGCTGTTGCTGTTGTCTCCACTAATAGACAGATTAGGTAAGCAGGCCAATTTAACCCATAAAATCACATCAGGGCAGGAAGGGGAAGTGAGATCATGATCATAATGCCCAGCAGAGCACCTCTGACAGCACTGCTGTCGGCTGGAACAGCTCTGTCTGCACCGGAACTAATGGCTGATGTCCAGCCAACCAGTCAGTCTTATTACTGCTTACCACCCTCCTGCACAACACATTGATATGGACAAAGCCTAAAGAATGAAACTCTAAAAATAACACACCCACACCAGTCTCTCTCAGTTGAAACAATACACCTAACTGGAAGGAGCTGTCCTAAACTATAGTCTATTTTTGTTAGCCTATATTATTGACTTTTTTATAGCAAGAGTGGTGATACTGAATATGGCAGGCTAACATGCCATTAAACTGACAGCTCAGGAATTTTTGAAAGATGAGAATCTCTACTTTTTTTCTCATATTTTTCTTAATTTATTTATATTAAATATTTATTTTGAAAGACTAAAGTATCAGCTATCACACCATGTAAAGGAACAACCTAACTCTTTAATTTCTTCATAAAATGCAATGAACTGGATTTAAGCCCATGTCAACTCTGTCAGACACCATTTAAAGGCATTAACATTTTCACATTTGTTTTCAAGCGTTTAAAGGACTTGATTGTGTAATTCTAACATTAGATTATTCAAATATGTCATATAGATATCAAGTTATTTTTTATTTCATAACGCTGTATAATGCTCCAGCGCTCATTTAGTTTGCATTTTGGCATGTTTTTCTAGATTCAGCACGTTAAACATTTTATAAAACAAACATTATCTGTTACATTTAGACAGCAAATGCATTGTTTAAGTGTATGTTGCAGAACAGTAATATAAATATTTTTTTTCTCAATATTGACAAATTGATCTTAAGGGGGTTAGCCATCAGTGACGGAGTTGATAAGTCACTGACGGACTTGACAACAAGTACTAACAGACCTATTTTTGCCTTTAAAAATAAAAGTTCAACAATAATTTTCAAATGTAGAAAATTATTCATTTGAAAATCCTCCCAAAAAATCGTAACAATTCTATCAGCTTTTTCAGCACTCTGATGGAATTGATGTTAGAAAAAAATCTGAGTTGATGTTTTACGAAGTTGACAAACACAATCCCCTTATTCCAGTGGTAGTCAAAGTAGAAATGTAGTTTTACCTCAGTTGCTTTATGACTCTAAAACCTAATTTAAAATAAACATATTTGAACCAAAATGTATATCCTATCTTGGAGATAGCATTGACAGTTTGGTTGTGACCAAGGTGATTTCAATATTGTTTAAATCTCTCAAAATTCTATAACTTGACAGACCATGAGTAGTCCTGTTGTACTACATGTGAGGAAGACATGGTGTAGTTCATTCCTGATTTATTTATGATTGTAGAGAAATCTGTTTTTCTTCTTAAAAGGTTAAATCCACGTAATGTTTTGTTTCCTTGCCACTATACTAACGAGTATCGCGATACTGGTATCTTCCCGGCTCTATCAGATAATGTCTCAGTTAATATTCATTATTATTATCGTTTTTAGAAAATGTAAAGCCAGAGGAATGCAGAGAACAAATCTGAGCTGTGTTATTAGCAAATACAATACACTTAGGACTAGAGTACATACACATTTAGGCAGGCCTGCCGCCTCAGATGCTGCGTTTAGACAGGCAGCCTAATTCTGATCTTTTTTTCCCACTAATTGGTCTTTTGACCAATCAGGTCTTTTTCAGAGCTGATATGATTGGTCAAAACGCACGCGTGTGCGTTTCAATGTGTGCACAGAGATTGGGTTCTGAAGACACTGGGTTGTGGTTGCGAGTGATTTAGTTTGGAATGTTCTATGAAGGAGGGCAGCGGGGAGATGCTTCCAGTGACTCAGCCACCCCTCCCCAGGCCTTTCACAAGCCCTGTATTATAGGAACTCCTCTCTCTAGACATGGTATGTCCTCCCTCCCCTATTGCCTTAGCTTACTCACCCCCCCATCTTAATCCATCTTTCTGTCATTCTGGGCTAAGTTACAAATGACATCCTATTCCCTCTAGTGCACTACATTTAGGGAATAGGGTTCCATAGGACTGCCATACTGCCTCCCCTCCTCAGCCCAGCTCTCCTCATTAGGACAACAATGAGCTCAATGATGGATATAATTTACTACTGAGGATCACGCATTCCTATCTGGAGATCTATCTCTTTTTGAAGAGTATGACCTGCTGGGAGAGTTCACATCTAATCTAACTCTAGGTCAGATCTATGTCCCAATTGGCATCCTATTCTCTATAGGGCATAGGACCCTACATGCACTAGGGAATAGGGTGCCATTCGGGGGGGACACTGGAGATCAGGGCACATTCTAGGCCTACCCGGAAAGCCCTCCCATCTGAGTCTCTGAAACCACTAGCAGAGGCCTGACCTGAATCAGCCAGTGTTTATGGTTACACAGCATTTGTATTTTAGTCTGCTGTTTACATTGTATTTACTTAGAAATAACATAATAGCATGGTAATTAAATAGTAATTATTGTTTGGCGTTTGAGATTCTCTCAAGCACTACTATGTAGAGTTTGGTATTTGGGAGTGTTGGGTTATTTGAATTAAATAAGTTGCGGAAAATGACTGTTACTGTATGTTCTGGTATAATGCCTCAGTAAAAGCCAGATTAATAGCAGCTGTCACAGCACATAAAGCTTTCCAGAGTCATCCTAATACCCTGTTGTTGTCTGCCTGCCCTATGCCATGTTTCCCAGGCCTGACTGTGCTGTTTATGTAACTCCACCTAACCTTCTCCTTGTAAAACAACCTTTAAGAATATCCTTCTGGAAAATTGGACCAGAACAGCAGGTATTTTAATAGAGTAAGTGTTTAGAGAATTGTTTTCCCTGACCCAAGGCAAATGTTATCAACTGGCAACTTTAGTTTTTTTTCATCCTTGTACGACTCCAGAAAATATCAGTTGTAGATTCATATCTTTACATTGTGCCACTGACTGCACTGCCCAATTCCAAATGACCCCTTGTCTGTACTGTACACCTAAGCGCTGGTGTAGTCCTAAAGGATTGGTTAGATATGAGCAATAATGGCACACATTTCAACTAGCCCAAAAGAGGTCAAATACCCACATTGCTAATTTCAAATCCATTGATCTGTACTACACGTGTTTAGGGTTATTGGTTGACTACAGCAGTTGCCTCTGAAATACTTAGATTGCATTTAATGGCTGAGTGTGTTGCGGTGTGTTTCAGCTGCAGAACCTAGGGGTGAATCCGGCCAACATCGGGTTCAGCTACCTGACCATGGAGTCTGACAAATTCATCTGCATCCGGGAGAAGGTGGGTGAGCAAAACCAGGTGGTGATCATAGACATGGCTGACCCCAATAACCCCAGCAGGCGACCCATTTCCGCTGACAGCGCCATTATGAACCCTACAAGCAAGGTCATCGCCCTGAAAGGTAGGCTACCACCACGACCCCACATCCTTGTGGATGAGTCCCAAATGGCACCCTATTCCCTATGTAGCAAACTACTTTTGACTAGGGCCCATGGCACACTGTGTAGGGATTAGGGTGCTATTTGGGACGCTCCCTGACACCCCTGCTCCCTGACCCCTGCCCTCACTGCTCCTTATTCCACTGGTGTAATACAACCAACAAAACGCTCTGTTGCAATGCACTTACTACGTAGTTACTTGTTAATCCAATGCTGTTACTAGAGTAATTAAATCATTATCACTGGGGCGGCAGGGTAGCCTAGTGGTTAGAGCATTGGACGACCAGCCGAAAGGTTGCAAGTTCCAATCCCCGAGCTGACAAGGTACAAATCTGTCGTTCTGCTCCTGAACAGGCAGTTCAGCCACCAACCCATCATTGAAAATAAGAATTTGTTCTTAACTGACTTGCCTAGTTAAATAAAGGTCAAATAAAAAAAAATTACTACATGAGAAACCTATTTCAACATCATGTTTGTTCTGAAAAAGTTATCTAAAAGCAATAGTGTGTTATTTAGCATTATAAACTGGGTGGTTTGAGCCCTGAATATCAGACCGTGTGACAAAATGTTTATTTTTACTGCTCTATTTACGCTGATAACCAGTTTATAATAGCAATAAGTTACCTCTTGGTTTTGTGGTATATGGCCAATATACCACGGCTAAGGGCTGTGTCCAGGTACTCTGCGATGCGTCGTGCCTAAGAACAGCTCTTAGCTGTGGTATATTGGCCAAATACCACACCCCCAGGTGTCTTATTGCTTAAGTATAGCACACAGGATTGCTGTTTATGTAACTCCAACTTTAACATAGCTGTCAAATGCAGTGTTGGGTGTATCTGTGTTATAATGCACTATTTCCTCCCGTGCTGTAAAAACAAAAGTCAGTGCACTCAGACACATTGCCTAAATGTACTAAATTGGTCATGTAAATTGATTTTTACGCCACTGCTTCTACCCCTTTGTCAAAACACAGGCGCATTTAGTCTTCTGTCGGTTTCGGTTTGCCTTACTTCTAATGCTATCTCTTCAGGCTTTGCACATCTCTTTTTACCTCTCTCTTTCCCCCTCGTTTTTTCTTTGACTGACTCTTACCTTTCTTTCCCTTGCTTTCTGTCATCTATCAGAGGGTGAGTGTTCCTCTCGCTCTCGGTCTCGTCTCACTCTTTTTCTTCTCTCCCTTTTTCTATCTCTGAGATGTCTGCTTTGCTCTCAACCTATTTTTCTCAGACTGACTCTTGGCTTTCTTTCCCTTGCTTGCTTTCTTGTCACCTTCTCTCAGACGGTGAGTTCCTGCCTGTCACTCTCTGTCTGTGGTGTTATCGCTGTCTTTGTGTCTGTGGTCTCTGGTCTGTCTCTTCTGTCTGTGGTCATCATGTCTCTCATAAAAGCTTCCCTTCCTTCTTAACCAAATTTATTGAAAATGAAAAACACAAATTATCTAATTTACAAAAGTATTCACACCCCTGAGTCAATACATGTTAGAATCACCTTTGGCAGTGATTACAGCTGTGAGTCTTTCTGGGTAAGTCTCTAAGAGCTTTGCACATCTAGACTGTACAATATTTGCACATTATTCTTAAAATAATTCTTCAAGCTCTGTCAAGTTGGCTGTTGATCATTGCTAGACAGCCATTTTCAAGTATTGCCATAGATTTTCAAGTAGAAGTCAAAACCGTTACTGGCCACTCAGGAACATTCAATGTTGTCTTGGTAAGCAACTCCAGTGCATATTTGTCCTTGTGTTTTAGGTTATTGTCCTGCTGAAAGGTGAATTTGTCTCCCAGTGTCTGTTGAAAGCAGATTGAACTATGTTTTTCTTTAGGATTTTGCCCTGTGCTTATTTTTATTCCATTTGTTTTTATCCCCCCAAAATTCTCTAGTCCTTGCCATTGACAAGCATACCCATAACATGATACAGCAATTACTATGCTTGAGAATATGAAGAGTGCTACTCAGTGATGTTGGATTTGCCTCAAACATAACACTTTGTATTCAGGACATAAAGTTAATTTCTTTGCCACATTTTTTGCAGTTTTAGTTTAGGGCCTTATTGCAAACGGGATGCAAATGAATTTTTAAAGTAATTTTTTTTGCGTGCTTCCTTTTCACTTTGTAATTTAGTATTGTGGAGTAACTAGAATGTTGTTGATCCATCCTCAGTTTTCTCCCATCACAGCCATTGATTTGAACTCTTTTAAAGTCAGGATTTGCATCATGGTGAAATCCGAGTGATTTTCTTTCCTCTCCGGCAACTGAGTTAGGTAGGAGGCCTGTATCTTTGTAGTGACTGGGTGTATTGATACACCATCCAAAGTGTAGGCTAATTAATAACTTCACCATGCTCAAAGCGATATTCAATGTGTGCTTTTTTTACCCATCTACCAAAAGGTGCCCATTTTTGCGAGGCATTAGAAAACCTCCTTGGTCTTTGTTTGTAATTCACTGCTCGGCCGAGGGACCTTACAATTATCTGTATGTGTGGGGTACAGAGATGGGGTAGTCATTCAAAAATCATGTTAACACTGTTATTGCACAAAGTGAGTCCATGCAACTTATTATGTGACTTGTTAAGCACATTTTTACTCCTGAACTTATTTAGGCTTGCCGTAAAAGAGGGGTTAAATATTTATTGACTCTAAACATTTCAGCGTTTCACTTTTTAAATTAATTTGTAAACATTTATAAAAACATAATTCCAACTTTGACATTATGGGTATTGTGTGTGTGTGTGTGTGTGTGTGTGTGTGTGACACAAAATCTCAATTTAATCAATTTTAAATTTGTGCTGTAACCCCAAAATGTTGAAAAAGTCAAGGGGTGTAAATACTTTGAAGGCACTGTATTCTGATTCCTTCTGAAAAGTAACTAAATCGATGAGATCGTTTGGATGAGCATTCGACTCTGTACATTTGAATCCACACTTTGTAACTGTCTCCTGACTGTGACATCTCAAGTGTGGAACTTTTCAGTTTGTCAGTCCCCCCCACAAACACAGACACCCACACATGCTTTTATGAGAACCGTACATGCTAGCATGACCTGTTGTATGCTGGTTGACTGTGTGTGTGGTATACCTCATCAGATATCATACACACTAGGAGGTGTGTGTGTGTGTGTGAGGTATTCCTCTCCATCTCTAGATCTCTCTCTGCAGCGTACCAGGTATGTCGTACCTCTTCACCTACGCGTGGTGGTCTCTGAAACCCGCATCTATTCCTCACTCACTGTCTAAACCTGAAACTATAGGACATGCTGTCAGTACTGGTCTAGTTTCATCTTTAAATGATGTCCTTCGGGCTTAGTTCCATTTACAATGGTTGTCATATGGGAGGTTAGTAAAGGATGGAGTTTTATTTCCTCACTAATTTCTCTCAGCATGCCAGAGACTAGAACAGTTCCATAGTAGCCAACACTGATTATAGTAGCTCTCTCTCACTATCCTTTAAGTAGCCTGCTAGTTCAAGTGTTTCCCCTATACTGATTTAGCAGTGTCGTCCCGCCGCTGCTAAAACATTGCCGCCACTCCCAAATATTTTTCTCTCTCTCCAATTTCGATCTTGTCTCATCGCTGCAACTCCCTAACAATCTCGGGAGGCGAATGTCGAGTCATGCATCCTCCAAATCATGACCCGCCAAACCGCGCTTCTTAACACCCGCCCGCTTAACCCGGAAGCCAGCCGCACCGTGTCGGAGGAAACAACGTTCACCTGATGACCAAGGTCAGCCTGCAGGCGCCCGGCCCCCCACAAGGAGTCCCTAGAGCGCAATGAGCCAAGTATAGCGCCCCCCCCCCCCCCCCCCCCGGCCAAACCCTCCCCTAACCCGGACGAGGCTGGTCCAATTGTTGACCGCCCTATGGGACTCACGATCACGGCCAGTTGTGATACAGCCCGGGAACAAACCAGGGTCTGTAGTGATGCCTCTAGCACTGCGATACAGTGCATTAGACCGCTGCGCCACGTTCTGTGTCTCTGTTAGAGCACTTGGGCCTGGAATTTGTGATGCATGTTTGTATGTATGTCTATTTATTTACCTTTTTATTTCACCATCCATGTAATTAAGAGATTCAGAACATGTTCTCCTTTACAGGAACAACCTGGGGAAGAGTTCCACAGTTGTTCCGGAGGATCTGTCTGCTAGATACTATATATTAGGTCATTGAGTGTATTATCTACCTATCGGCCTCGCTCTTTATCCCCACTCCGGTCACGCTCTTTCACTGGACAGGGAAATAGCACACTTTTGACCCATCATGGAAATCCAGTTTGCTGGGAACTTAAAGGGATTGTTCAAACAAAGTACAAATCTCATGGAGACCTGGAAGGAAGTCCATTGTCCTGGATAGTCAGCTAGCTACCCAAAGATGCAGTTCACTAGCTACAGTTTAGCATTAGCTTCATTCACTGTATCTCCCATAGATATAGAACAATATTATGAATTGTTATATTGGTCTCTCCTCTTGCCCTCCCTTTGTCCTCAGCTGCTAAGTGCCTGCAGATCTTCAACATTGAGATGAAGAGTAAGATGAAGGCTCACACCATGACAGAGGAAGTCATGTTCTGGAAGTGGATCTCTGTCAACACCGTCGCCTTGGTGACTGAAGCGGCCGTCTACCATTGGAGCATGGAGGGGGACTCTCAGCCAATCAAAGTGTTTGATCGGCACGCCAGTCTGGCCGGTTGCCAGATCATAAATTACAGAACAGACGAACAGCAGAAGTGGCTTCTGCTTATCGGTATCTCGGCACAGGTATGCACACACCCACGCACGTCTTATACACACCCGTAGTTCACAGCACACACATCAGACATACAGTGTACGTTAGGGAGGGTTTGTGTTCTAAAAGCACCGTACTTTGGTCCTTTTCTAGCATGTTCAGACAGTGAGGACATCCCCTCTTCTCTCTCCTCTATCCTGCAGCAAAACCGTGTGGTGGGGGCCATGCAGCTGTACTCTGTGGACAGGAAGGTGTCCCAGCCCATCGAGGGACATGCTGCAGCCTTCGGAGAGTTTAAGGTGGAGGGCAACACCAAAGCCTCCACTCTCTTCTGCTTTGCTGTGCGCAGCCAGGCTGGTGGCAAGGTGAGAAGAGGACACTGGGGGATATACAGGCATGGTGAACCTAGTTCCAGTTCAAACCAGGACTCACCATATATGCATGTGCAATATTAATGCCAATCACTGTTAAGACTTGTGCAGACTTGTTGTTTTGTGGTTACTGTATGTTACTATGTGGTCATAATGCAAAATGCATACGGTCGTGTGTGGTCAGTGTGTTGCTGTGGTTAGTATGTTACTGTGGTTGTGTGGTTAGTATGCAGTAAGTATGTTACTGTGGTCAGTATGTTACTGTGGTTAGTATGTTACTGTGGTCGTGTGGTTAGTATGCAGTAAGTATGTTGACATGTATGGTCAGTGTGTTACTGTGGTCAGTATGTTGACATGTATGGTTTGTATGTTACTGTGGTCAGTGTGTTACTGTGGTCAGTGTGTTACTGTGGTCAGTGTGTTACTGTGGTCAGTATGCAGTAAGTATGTTGACATGTATGGTCAGTATGTTACTGTGGTCAGTATATTGACGTGTGTTACTGTGGTCAGTGTGTTACTGTGGTCAGTATGTTACTATGGTCATGTGTGGTTAGTATGCAGTAAGTATGTTGACATGTATGGTCAGTGTGTTACTGTGGTCAGTGTGTTACTGTGGTTAGTGTGTTACTGTGGTTAGTATGTTACTGTGGTTAGTATGTTTCTGTGGTCATGTGTGGTTAGTATGCAGTAAGTATGTTGACATGTATGGTCAGTATGTTGATATGTATGGTCAGTATGTTACTGTGGTTAGTATGTGGTCAATATGTTACTGTGGTTAGTATGCGGTAAGTATATTACTGTGGTTATGGGTGGTTAGTATGCGGTCAATATTTTACTGTGGTTAGTATGCGGTCAGTATGTTACTGTGGTTATGGGTGGTTAGTATGCGGTCAATATTTTACTGTGGTTAGTATGCGGTCAGTATGTTACTGTGGTTATGGGTAGTTAGTATGCGGTCAATATTTTACTGTGGTTAGTATGCGGTCAGTATGTTACTGTGGTTATGGGTGGTTAGTATGCGGTCAATATTTTACTGTGGTTAGTATGCGGTCAGTATATTACTGTGGTTATGGGTGGTTAGTATGCGGTCAGTATGTTACTGTGGTTAGTATGCCGTCAATATGTTACTGTGGTTAGTATGCCGTCAATATGTTACTGTGGTTAGTATGCGGTCAGTATGTTACTGTGGTTAGTATGCGGTCAATATGTTACTGTGGTTAGTATGCGGTCAATATGTTACTGTGGTTAGTATGCGGTCAATATGTTACTGTGGTTAGTATGCGGTCAGTATGTTACTGTGGTTAGTATGCGGTCAGTATGTTACTGTGGTTAGTATGCGGTCAGTATGTTACTGTGGTTAGTATGCGGTCAGTATGTTACTGTGGTTAGTATGCGGTCAGTATGTTACTGTGGTTAGTATGCGGTCAGTATGTTACTGTGGTTAGTATGCGGTCAGTATGTTACTGTGGTTAGTATGCGGTCAGTATGTTACTGTGGTTAGTATGCGGTCAGTATGTTACTGTGGTTAGTATGCGGTCAGTATGTTACTGTGGTTAGTATGCGGTCAGTATGTTACTGTGGTTAGTATGCGGTCAGTATGTTACTGTGGTTAGTATGCGGTCAGTATGTTACTGTGGTTAGTATGCGGTCAGTATGTTACTGTGGTTAGTATGCGGTCAGTATGTTACTGTGGTTAGTATGCGGTCAGTATGTTACTGTGGTTAGTATGCGGTCAGTATGTTACTGTGGTTAGTATGCGGTCAGTATGTTACTGTGGTTAGTATGCGGTCAGTATGTTACTGTGGTTAGTATGCGGTCAGTATGTTACTGTGGTTAGTATGCGGTCAGTATGTTACTGTGGTTAGTATGCGGTCAGTATGTTACTGTGGTTAGTATGCGGTCAGTATGTTACTGTGGTTAGTATGCGGTCAGTATGTTACTGTGGTTAGTATGCGGTTAGTATGTTACTGTGGTTATGTGTGGTTAGTATGTTACTGTGGTTAGTATGCGGTCAATATTTTACTGTGGTTAGTATGCGGTCAGTATATTACTGTGGTTATGGGTGGTTAGTATGCGGTCAGTATGTTACTGTGGTTAGTATGCCGTCAATATGTTACTGTGGTTAGTATGCCGTCAATATGTTACTGTGGTTAGTATGCGGTCAGTATGTTACTGTGGTTAGTATGCGGTCAATATGTTACTGTGGTTAGTATGCGGTCAATATGTTACTGTGGTTAGTATGCGGTCAATATGTTACTGTGGTTAGTATGCGGTCAGTATGTTACTGTGGTTAGTATGCGGTCAGTATGTTACTGTGGTTAGTATGCGGTCAGTATGTTACTGTGGTTAGTATGCGGTCAGTATGTTACTGTGGTTAGTATGCGGTCAGTATGTTACTGTGGTTAGTATGCGGTCAGTATGTTACTGTGGTTAGTATGCGGTCAGTATGTTACTGTGGTTAGTATGCGGTCAGTATGTTACTGTGGTTAGTATGCGGTCAGTATGTTACTGTGGTTAGTATGCGGTCAGTATGTTACTGTGGTTAGTATGCGGTCAGTATGTTACTGTGGTTAGTATGCGGTCAGTATGTTACTGTGGTTAGTATGCGGTCAGTATGTTACTGTGGTTAGTATGCGGTCAGTATGTTACTGTGGTTAGTATGCGGTCAGTATGTTACTGTGGTTAGTATGCGGTCAGTATGTTACTGTGGTTAGTATGCGGTCAGTATGTTACTGTGGTTAGTATGCGGTCAGTATGTTACTGTGGTTAGTATGCGGTCAGTATGTTACTGTGGTTAGTATGCGGTCAGTATGTTACTGTGGTTAGTATGCGGTCAGTATGTTACTGTGGTTAGTATGCGGTCAGTATGTTACTGTGGTTAGTATGCGGTCAGTATGTTACTGTGGTTAGTATGCGGTCAGTATGTTACTGTGGTTAGTATGCGGTCAGTATGTTACTGTGGTTAGTATGCGGTCAGTATGTTACTGTGGTTAGTATGCGGTCAGTATGTTACTGTGGTTAGTATGCGGTCAGTATGTTACTGTGGTTAGTATGCGGTCAGTATGTTACTGTGGTTAGTATGCGGTCAGTATGTTACTGTGGTTAGTATGCGGTCAGTATGTTACTGTGGTTAGTATGCGGTCAGTATGTTACTGTGGTTAGTATGCGGTCAGTATGTTACTGTGGTTAGTATGCGGTCAGTATGTTACTGTGGTTAGTATGCGGTCAGTATGTTACTGTGGTTAGTATGCGGTCAGTATGTTACTGTGGTTAGTATGCGGTCAGTATGTTACTGTGGTTAGTATGCGGTTAGTATGTTACTGTGGTTATGTGTGGTTAGTATGTTACTGTGGTTAGTATGCGGTCAATATGTTACTGTGGTTATGTGTGGTTAGTATGCGGTCAGTATGTTACTGTGGTTAGTATGCGGTCAGTATGTTACTGTGGTTAGTATGCGGTCAGTATGTTACTGTGGTTATGGGTGGTTAGTATGCAGTCAATATTTTACTGTGGTTAGTATGCGGTCAGTATGTTACTGTGGTTATGGGTGGTTAGTATGCGGTCAATATTTTACTGTGGTTAGTATGCGGTCAGTATGTTACTGTGGTTATGGGTGGTTAGTATGCGGTCAGTATGTTACTGTGGTTATGGGTGGTTGGTATGCGGTCAATATTTTACTGTGGTTAGTATGCGGTCAGTATGTTACTGTGGTTATGGGTGGTTAGTATGCGGTCAATATTTTACTGTGGTTAGTATGCGATCAGTATGTTACTGTGGTTATGGGTGGTTAGTATGCGGTCAATATTTTACTGTGGTTAGTATGCGGTCAGTATGTTACTGTGGTTATGGGTGGTTAGTATGCCGTCAATATGTTACTGTGGTTAGTATGCCGTCAATATGTTACTGTGGTTAGTATGCGGCCAGTATGTTACTGTGGTTAGTATGCGGTCAGTATGTTACTGTGGTTAGCATGCGGTCAGTATGTTAATGTGGTTAGTATGCGGTCAGTATGTTACTGTGGTTAGTATGCGGTCAGTATGTTACTGTGGTTAGTATGCGGTCAGTATGTTACTGTGGTTAGTATGCGGTCAGTATGTTACTGTGGTTAGTATGCGGTCAGTATGTTACTGTGGTTAGTATGCGGTCAGTATGTTACTGTGGTTAGTATGCGGTCAGTATGTTACTGTGGTTAGTATGCGGTCAGTATGTTACTGTGGTTAGTATGCGGTCAGTATGTTACTGTGGTTATGTGTGGTTAGTATGCGGTCAATATATTACTGTGGTTAGTATGCGGTCAATATGTTACTGTGTTTATGTGTGGTTAGTATGCGGTCAGTATGTTACTGTGGTTAGTATGCGGTCAGTATGTTACTGTGGTTAGTATGCGGTCAGTATGTTACTGTGGTTAGTATGCGGTCAGTATGTTACTGTGGTTAGTATGCGGTCAGTATGTTACTGTGGTTAGTATGCGGTCAATATGTTACTGTGGTTAGTATGCGGTCAGTATGTTACTGTGGTTATGTGTGGTTAGTATGCGGTCAGTATGTTACTGTGGTTAGTATGCGGTCAGTATGTTACTGTGGTTAGTATGCGGTCAATATGTTACTGTGGTTAGTATGCGGTCAGTATGTTACTGTGGTTAGTATGCGGTCAGTATGTTACTGTGGTTATGGGTGGTTAGTATGCGGTCAATATGTTACTGTGGTTAGTATGCGGTCAATATGTTACTGTGGTTCGTATGCGGTCTGTATGTTACTGTGGTTCGTATGCGGTCAATATGTTACTGTGGTTAGTATGCGGTCAATATGTTACTGTGGTTAGTATGCGGTCAGTATGTTACTGGTTAGTATGCGGTCAATATGTTACTGTAGTTAGTATGCAGTCAATATGTTACTGTGGTTAGTATGCGGTCAATATGTTACTGTGGTTCGTATGCGGTCAGTATGTTACTGTGGTTAGTATGCGGTCAATATGTTACTGCGGTCAGTATGCGGTCAATATGTTACTGTGGTTAGTATGCGGTCAATATGTTACTGTGGTTAGTATGCGGTCAATATGTTACTGTGGTTCGTATGCGGTCAGTATGTTACTGTGGTTAGTATGCGGTCAATATGTTACTGCGGTCAGTATGCGGTCAATATGTTACTGTGGTTAGTATGCGGTCAATATGTTACTGTGGTTAGTATGCGGTCAATATGTTACTGCGGTTAGTATGCGGTCAATATGTTACTGTGGTTCGTATGTGGTCAATATGTTACTGTGGTTCGTATGTGGTCAGTATGTTACTGTGGTTAGTATGCGGTCAGTATGTTACTGTGGTTAGTATGCGGTCAATATGTTACTGTGGTTAGTATGCGGTCAGTATGTTACTGTGGTTAGTATGCGGTCAATATGTTACTGTGGTTAGTATGCGGTCAGTATGTTACTGTGGTTAGTATGTGGTCAATATGTTACTGTGGTTAGTATGCGGTCAATATGTTACTGTGGTTAGTATGCGGTCAATATGTTACTGTGGTTAGTATGCGGTCAGTATGTTACTGTGGTTAGTATGCTGTCAATATGTTACTGTGGTTAGTATGCTGTCAAAATGTTACTGTGGATAGTATGCGGTCAATATGTTGACGTGTGGTCGTGTTGTGTTCCAGCTGCATATCATAGAGGTGGGTCACCCGGCCACAGGGAACCAGCCATTTACCAAGAAGGCGGTTGATGTGTTCTTCCCTCCCGAGGCGCAGACAGACTTCCCCGTCGCCATGCAGGTAAGGACCCCTAAAGACCCAGCAGGGAAGGCTTAGGGTGGCTCTCAAAATGCCTGAATGAAATTAATGAGTTGTGCAGTATATCAGAAGGGTTAGACTAACTCTGTTGGCTGGGAGGTTTTCTTTCTGTGTATTTAACCAATACAACTGAAGCTGTTTGTGCTCGGGTTGTGTTTTCCCTTATCTTATTCACTTATCTGCAACCTGCACACACACCTCTCAGTTCAGGTTTCTTTAACTATTAAAAACCTTAACTGCCGTTCAACAATGTTGATAGGAATTTGTCTTGGTGTTGTACACTGCTAAGAGATCCCATAGTTGTCGTTGGCCCATACACAGGGTGTAATAGCTGTACCCCATGATTCTGAACTCAGATTGGCACCAAGCATGGCGTGATCTACCTGATCACTAAGTATGGCTACATCCACCTGTATGATCTGGAGTCGGGAGTGTGTATCTATATGAACCGCATCAGCGCTGAGACCATCTTCGTCACCGCCCCCCACGAACCCACCTCCGGCATCATCGGGGTTAACAAGAAGGGACAGGTAAGAACTCCTCTAAATCCCATCAGAGTTACCGTCTGTATACTACAGGAACACTAGAGTTATTTAGTTTTTTTAGTGGATACATGTGAAAGCATATACACATAACAAGCTATTCAGAGTTAATCATCCATTGATTGACTGATTTGATTTGGGTGGTGTACCAAATTGCAGCCTATTCCTTATGTTGTGCTGTACTTTGAATAGGGCTTTGTTCAGTAGCAGACAATTCATTTGATGCATCCCCCCTCAGGTGTTGTCAGTGTGTGTGGAGGAGGAGAACATAGTTAACTATGCCACCAACGTGCTGCAGAACCCAGACCTGGGCCTGAGGATGGCCATGCGTTCTAACCTGGCCGGGGCAGATGAGTTGTTTGCCAGGAAGTTCAACACGCTGTTCGCCCAGGGTTCCTACTCCGAGGCTGCCAAGGTGGCTGCCTCCACACCAAAGGTAGGTCAGACCACAGGGCCAGGGGAGAGGAGATGATCTGTTCGGTCTGGAGGAGGGTTACAGTAACTTTCCTGAAATTCCAATTGGAGGATTCCCAGAATAAGGAGGGAATAAGCAGGATATCCAGAAACCCCCAACCAGAATTTTTGGAAGACCTGGGAATTTGGGGAAAGTTATTGGAATTTTGCAAACCTAAGAGGAGAATATTGTCTTTGAATATATCCTCCTTAGCTTTGTTATACACTTCGCTACAATAACACTATATTGTCCTCTTCCTCTCCTATACTCCCCCTCCCTCCTCCAGGGTATCCTGCGTACAGCGGAGACCATCCGTAAGTTCCAGAGTGTGCCAGGCCAGCCGGGCCAGGCCTCTCCCCTGCTTCAGTACTTTGGCATCCTGCTGGACGAAGGCCAGCTCAACAAGTTTGAGTCTCTGGAGCTGTGCAGGCCCGTGCTACAGCAGGGACGCAAGCAGCTGCTGGAGAAGTGGCTGAAAGAGGATAAGGTAAGACTGACTGGAGATTCAGCTGTGGACTAGACAGTTTTGCCACATTGACATGGTAGTCATTTAGCAGATGCTCTTATCCAGAGAGACTTACTGTTGGTGCATTCATCTTAAGATAGCTAGGTGGGACAACCACATATCTGTCATAGTAAGTACACTTTTTGTCAATAAAGTAGCTATCAGCAAAGTCTGAGCTAGTACAATGCTCACACACACTATGTAAACAGGAGTCCTTTAACAGGGTCCATTGAGACTTTCAACCTGTTCCCTTTGTATATTTACTCTGAAATTGCAGTATAGCTACAGTTGATGTACTGTGTGTGTGTGTAGCTGGAGTGTTGTGAGGAGCTTGGTGACCTGGTTAAGGCAGTAGATCCTACTCTGGCCCTCAGCGTCTACCTCAGGGCCAACGTACCCAGCAAGGTGATCCAGTGCTTCGCTGAGACCGGACAGTTCCAGAAGATAGTGCTTTACGCCAAGAAGGTACAATTCACTTCCAGAGTGGATGGACATCTCTTTGGATGTGTTGCAAATTGCACCCTATTCCCAGTATAGTGCCCTGGTCAAAAGTAGCGCACTATGAAGGGAATATGGTGTCATTTGGGATGCACAACTCTCATAGTATCTCATAGCATTTTCCTCTATGAATTCAGATTTGGCATGGGATCCTGCTTGTCTCATCAGATGACGGTGTTGTGATGTGGCCTCCCTCTCCCCCTCTCTCTCCCTGGTGTAGGTGGGCTACTCTCCAGACTGGGTGTTTCTGTTGAGGAATGTGATGCGGGTCAGTCCAGAACAGGGTCTACAGTTCTCTCAGATGCTGGTTGCAGATGAGGAGCCCCTGGCCAACATCAACCAGGTAACAGACACTCACACACACTGCCCAGTGTGGGAGCCTCCCGGTTTGTTATTCCATGTGGGAGAGCAATGCCAGGAATTCTCTGACTGAGTGAGCCTTCCTCCTTTTAATGGCATATCAACTTTCCCTTCCTCCTGTCTGAACTGGCTCTGGGTACAAGTTGCCCACAACCACAGATTTAGGTTGCCTATTCCCAACATGGTGCACTACTTTCAACCAAAGCCCTATGGGCCCTGGTCAACTTTAGTTCTCTATATAATAATAATAATAATAATAATAATAATAATAATAATAATAAGATGCCTTTTTGGACACACGCCTATAATCATGAGTTTAGAGGTAATGTCATGCTACCTGATGATTCCCACATTCTGAATGGAATTCTTTCAAATGAATATTATACTGTCTTCCTGTTGGTTCCTTATAAGCTGCTCCTTTGAGAGCAAATCCCCCTCTGAACCTTAGCTCTTAGGTACTAAAGTATAGCAGATTGGAGAGGTTCAAAATGTATACCGTAGCATATCAGAAAGTGGTGCAATTACCATATTACTTATCATACCTAAACGATTGTTTTGGGATCTACACGGTGTCAATGGCACCAGAGGTTGTATTAGGGTTGAGAGCAATCTGATCCAGTAGTGTACTCCCTATGACACTTGATTACCTCTTTCTCTCCTGTGATTGGTTGCTGATGTCCCCTCTCTCTCCTGATTGGTGTAGATAGTGGATGTGTTCATGGAGGGCAGTCTGATCCAGCAGTGCACCTCATTCCTATTGGACGCTCTGAAGAACAACCAGCCAGCCGAGGGACACCTACAGACACGCCTACTGGAAATGAACCTCCTCCATGCTCCCCAGGTAAACACACACACCTTTCATTATGTCAGTTGTGTTTCTATTGGTCCGTTGTATTATAACTTGTGCGTGTATCCAGGTGGCCGATGCAATCCTGGGAAACCAGATGTTTAGTCACTATGACCGAGCCCACATCGCCCAGCTGTGTGAGAAGGCTGGGCTGCTGCAGAGGGCTCTAGAGCACTACACTGACCTGTTCGACATCAAAAGGACTCTCGTACACACACACCTGCTCAACCCTGAGGTATGTACCTGTAGGTGTGTTTAAATGTATCCTCTGTGTGGGATGTGTTGTAGTAACCCTATCCTCTCTCCCTGCAGTGGCTGGTGAACTTCTTTGGCGCCCTGTCAGTAGAGGACTCTATAGAGTGTCTTCGGGCCATGTTATCAGCCAACATCCGACAGAACCTTCAGCTGTGTGTCCAGGTGGCATCTAAATACCACGAACAGCTGGGAACAAATGCCCTGGTGGATCTCTTCGAGTCCTTCAAGAGCTTTGAGGGTATGTCTGGATCTGGCCTATTATGTTTTAAAACGTGTCAGCTTGTGACCTGTGTGTAATACAATACAATGTAATATTATTATCTACAATGTATGTTCTTAACTCTGGGCAACATGGGCCATGGAGGCTCACAGGGATATTGGTATCCACAGCACTCCACCAATTATAAATTGTTAAACTCAATACTATTCCCCATTTTATAATTATTTTACATGAATGCACTGTAATTTAAGCTTGTAAAGTGTTATCTGCCTCATGGCAAAATGAGTAGAATTGCGGGAAATTAGCTTGAAAACTGCAAAATTTTCTCTCCGATGCCAAGAGGCGGCCTTTAAAAATGATATTTTCCCATGCCTGAGACTTGGTTTATCAGCCATGTACTGCAGAATCCAAAGTAAAACTCCTTGTAGGTTATTTTTATTGTACTTGAGTCTGATTATGAGGTGGTCCCTGGTGAATTTGCTAACACAAAAGGGGTATACCATGGGTTTACATCTCCTACCTTTGCTGTCCTCTCTTTATGGTCCTATCGCCCCAAAAAGACACACAACCCCCTTCTTTTTTTATGTGTTGGTTTACCTGGGCGGCATTCACAGGGAAACTAGGAATCCAATGTGAAACGGTGTTCTTCCTCCCCTAGGTGTGTTCTACTTCCTGGGTTCCATAGTGAACTTTAGCCAGGACCCCGACGTTCATTTTAAATACATCCAGGCGGCCTGTAAGACCGGACAGATCAAGGAGGTGGAACGCATCTGTAGAGAGAGCAACTGTTACGACCCGGACAGGGTCAAGAACTTCCTCAAGGTACCAGGGCGACCCTAGCAGGGTTGGTTGGGGGAACGTTTAGCACAGTCGTTAGTCTAGCAGACTACAATCTCGCTTTCTCTCTCATCAGGAGGCTAAACTGACAGACCAGCTGCCTCTGATCATAGTGTGTGACCGCTTTGACTTTGTCCATGACCTGGTTCTCTACCTCTACCGCAACACTCTGCAGAAGTACATTGAGATCTATGTTCAGAAGGTAAGAGTCATCAGTCTGGCAGTAGGCACAGTGAGGAGGAACACAGCACTGCAGGGAAGGAAGATGAAACATGTCAAGATACCTTATTGTTGGTTTTACCAATAGCATTAGCTATCCTAGAAATATTTTCTGCTGTCATTGCCTCGCATTGATGTGTGTGTGTGTAGGTGAACCCTAGCCGGCTGCCGGTGGTGATAGGAGGTCTGTTGGATGTAGACTGTGCTGAAGAGGTCATTAAGAACCTGATCTTGGTGGTGAGAGGACAGTTCTCCACAGACGAGCTGGTGGCGGAGGTAGAGAAGAGGAACAGGTACAGACACACCACTTACACACATGGTCTCCAACACTGTCTGCTCCTGTACTTCCTCAACATTTAGTCTTTCAGGCCTCTTTTTCCCCCTGTGAGACCATACTTCAAATTCCAAGTATTGTGTGTGACTTAGGTGTTGGAAAGGGGCTCTCAGAAGTAAATTTTGCGTGTCCCCCCCAGACTGAAGCTGTTGTTGCCGTGGCTGGAGTCTCGTATCCACGAGGGCTGTGAGGAGCCGGCTACTCACAATGCCTTGGCTAAGATCTAC
The DNA here is from genome assembly GCF_057628025.1 of Oncorhynchus mykiss. Lineage (NCBI taxonomy): Eukaryota > Metazoa > Chordata > Actinopteri > Salmoniformes > Salmonidae > Oncorhynchus > Oncorhynchus mykiss. Next base: position 64,269,216 of record NC_143032.1, on the reverse strand, counting down.
ATAGACAGTAACAACAACCCGGAGCGCTTCCTGAAGGAGAACACCTTCTACGACAGCACTGTAGTGGGGAAGTATTGTGAGAAGAGAGACCCCCACCTCGCCTGTGTCGCCTATGAGAGGGGCCAGTGTGACCTGGACCTTATCAAGGTCTGAGCACGCACGCACGCTCGTACACCCTCCCACACACACACACGACTATGATGCATTGATTGATGTGGTTTCATTGTGCTCTGTTGTAGGTGTGCAATGAGAACTCCCTGTTCAAGAGTGAGGCTCGCTACCTGGTCAGACGGAAAGACCCAGAACTATGGGCCAATGTTTTAGAGGAGAACAACCCTTATAGACGCCAACTCATAGACCAGGTCAGTAGAATACCCTCTCATAACCCTGTGTTGGTAAACTGTGTTTTACCTGCTTCCTTGTGTTCTGACCTGTGGTAACTTGTGTTGGCCAGGTGGTGCAGACAGCTCTGTCAGAGACCCAGGACCCAGAGGAGGTATCGGTGACTGTCAAGGCCTTTATGACCGCTGACCTGCCCAATGAGCTCATCGAACTACTGGAGAAGATTGTACTGGACAACTCAGTCTTCAGCGAGCACCGGTCAGTCACCACACGTTTTCTCTCTCACTCACACACACACACTACTTGGCACCAAAGTTAAGCTTCGAGGATGAGAAGACTAAAATATTTCAGAAGTTCTACTAATATCTGTGGTTGATATCTTATCTAGCGTCTTTATCTTCTGTTTCTCCTCCAGAAACCTCCAGAACCTGTTGATCCTGACGGCCATCAAGGCAGACCGTACACGTGTGATGGAGTACATCAACCGCCTGGACAACTACGACGCCCCAGACATCGCTAACATCGCCATCAGCAACGAGCTCTTTGAGGAGGCCTTCGCCATCTTCAAGAAGTTTGACGTCAACACCTCCGCCATTCAGGTAAACAAGAGTCTGAAGATGATCCAAATATTTAGCTAATCATTGTATCTGCTTTATTTCAATGCACCAATAATGCTTTGCTTTTCTTTGTGCTCCTTACAAATATTTGATCACGGTACCCTCTATTTAATACCAATAATACTTTTCTTTGTGCTATTTACTCATTCACACAGCGTAACCATACCGTCCACCTGTGTCTCTAGGTTCTGATCGAGCATATCAGCAACCTGGACAGAGCCTATGAGTTTGCAGAGCGTTGTAATGAGGCTGCTGTATGGAGTCAGCTGGCCAGAGCCCAGCTCCAGAGAGACCTGGTTAAAGAGGCCATCGACTCCTACATCAAAGCTGACGACCCGTCAGCCTACATGGAGGTGGTCAGCGCGGCCAGCAAGAACGGTAAGACAACACATCACCATAACTAAGCTACACTCACCACCGAGTTCAAAACTGCCTCTGGAAGCAACGTCAGCACAAGAACTGTTCGTCAGGAGCTTCATGAAATGAGTTTCTGTGACCGAGCAGCTGCACACAAGCCTTAGATCACCATGTGCAATGCCAAGCGTCGCCATTGGACTCTGGAGCAGTGGAAACGCTTTCTATGACGTGATTAATCCGCTTCACCAACTGGCAGTCGGACTAATCTGGATTTGAAGGATGCTAGGAGAACGCTACCTGCCTGAATTCATATTGCCAACGGTAAAGTTTGGTGGATGAGGAATAGTAATCTGGGGCTGTTTTTTGTGGTTTGGGCTAGGGAAATGTTAACGCTACAGCATACAATAAAATTCTAGATGATTCTTTACTTCAAACTTTGTGGCAACAGTTTGGGGAAGGCCCGTTCCTGTTTCAGCATGAAATGCTTCTGTGCACAAAGCGAGGTCCATACAGAAATGGTTTGTTGAGATCGGTGTGGAAGAACTTGACTGGCCTGCACAGATCCCTGACCTCAACCCCATCGAAGACCTTTGGGATGAATTGGAACGCCCACTGCGAGCTAGGCCTAATCGCTCAACATCAGTGCCCGACCTCACTAATGTTCTTGTGGCTGAATGGAAGCAAGCCCCCGCAGCAATGTTCCAACATCTAGTGGAAAGCTTTGCCAGAAGATTGGAGGCTGTTATAGCAGCAAAGTTGGGACCAACTCCATGATTTTGGAATGAGATGTTCGACAAGCAAGTGTCTACATACTTTTGGTCATGTAGTGTATAATGTTTGTGTGTTTGTAATGTATGATGTGTGCATTGTAGATAACTGGGAGGATCTGGTGAAGTTCCTTCAGATGGCTCGTAAGAAGGCCCGGGAGTCCTACGTAGAGACAGAGCTCATCTTTGCTCTGGCTAAAACTGGCAGACTGGCCGAACTAGATGAGTTTGTTAACGGCCCTAACAATGCCCATATACAACAGGTAAAGGTGTCAAATACATATAAAATGCTGATATACAGTGCCTTCGGAAAGTATTCAGACCCCTTGACTTTTTCCACATTTTGTTACATTATAGCCTTATTTTAAAATATATTAAAATGTTTTTTTTCCTCATCAATCTACACAATACCCCATAATGACAATCCAAAAAAACGTTTTTTAGAAATGTTTGCAAATTAAATTTTTTTTTTTTTTAAACTGATCACATTTATATAAGTATTCAGACCCTTTACTCAATACTTTATTGAAGCACCTTTGGCAGTGATTACAGCATTGAGTCTTCTTGGGTATGACACTACAAGCTTGGTGTATATACAGTGGGGCAAAAAAGTATTTAGTCAGCCACCAATTGTGCAAGTTCTCCCACTTAAAAAGATGAGAGTGGCCTGTAATTTTCATCATAGGTACACTTCAACTAAGGCAGACAAAATGAGAAAAAAAATCCAGAAAAATCACATTGTAGGATTTTTAATGAATTTATTTGCAAATTATGGTGGAAAATAAGTATTTGGTCACCTACAAACAAGCAAGATTTCTGGCTCTCACAGACCTGTAACTTCTTCTTTAAGAGGCTCCTCTGTCCTCCACTCGTTACCTGTAATGGCACCTGTTTGAACTTGTTATCAGTATAAAAGACACCTGTCCACAACCTCACAGTCACACTCCTAACTCTACTATGGCCAAGACCGAAGAGCTGTCAAAGGACACCAGAAACAAAATTGTAGACCTGCACCAGGCTGGGAAGACTGAATATGCAATAGGTAAGCAGCTTGGTTTGAAGAAATCAACTGTGGGAGCAATTATTAGGAAATGGAAGACATAAGACCACTGATAATCTCCCTCGATCTGGGGCTCCATGCAAAATCTCACCCCGTGGGGTCAAAATGATCACAAGAACGGTGAGCAAAAATCCCAGAACCACACGGGGGGACCTAGTGAATGACCTGCAGAGAGCTGGGACCAAAGTAACAAAGCCTACCATCAGTAACACACTACGCCGCCAGGGACTCAAATCCTGCAGTGCCAGACGTGTCCCCCTGCTTAAGCCAGTACATGTCCAGGCCCGTCTGAAGTTTGCTAGAGAGCATTTGGATGATCCAGAAGAAGATTGAGAGAATGTCATATGGTCAGATGATACCAAAATATAACTTTTTGGTAAAAACTCAACTCGTCGTGTTTGGAGGACAAAGAATGCTGAGTTGCACCCAAAGAACACCATACCTACTGTGAAGCATGGGGGTGGAAACATCATGCTTTGGGGCTGTTTTTCTGCAAAGGGACCAGGATGACAAATCCGTGTAAAGGAAAGAATGAATGGGGCCATGTATTGTGAGATTTTGAGTGAAAACCTCCTTCCATCAGCAAGGGCATTGAAGATGAAACGTGGCTGGGTCTTTCAGCATGACAATGATCCCAAACACACCGCCCGGGCAACGAAGGAGTGGCTTCATAAGAAGCATTTCAAGGTCCTGGAGTGACCTAGCCAGTCTCCAGATCTCAACCCCATAGAAAATCTTTGGAGGGAGTTGAAAGTCTGTGTTGCCCAGCAACAGCCCCAAAACATCACTGCTCTAGAGGAGATCTGCATGGAGGAATGGGCCAAAATACCAGCAACAGTGTGTGAAAACCTTGTGAAGACTTATAGTAAACGCTTGACCTCTGTCATTGCCAACAAAGGGTATATAACAAAGTATTGAGAAACTTTTGTTATTGACCAAATACTTATTTTCCACCATAATTTGCAAATAAATTCATATAAAATCCTACAATATGATTTTCTGGATTTTTTTTTTCTTCTCATTTTGTCTGTCATAGTTGAAGTGTACCTATGATGATAAATTACTTTTTTGCCCCACTGTGTGTATATGCCTCTCAAGCGTTGCTGCATAGCTATTTTCAGGTCTCTCCAGTGACGTTTGATCGGGTTCAAGTCCGAAGCTGGGCCACTTAAGGACATTCAGAGGCTGTGTGCTTAGGGTCGTTGTCCTGTTGGAAGGTGAACCTTCGCCCCAGTCTGAGAACCTGCTCCAGGTCGCTCAGGACTTCATCAAAAATCTTGCAGTACTTGGCTTAGTTCATCTTTGCCTCGATCCTGACTTGTCTCCCAGTCCCTGCAGCTGAACCTCCTCCCCCCACATGATACTGCCACCACCATGCTTCACCGTAGGGAGGGTGCCATGTTTCCTCCAGACGTGACGCTTGGCATTCAGGCCAAAGAGTTCAATCTTTGTTTCATCAGACCAGAGAATCTTGTTTCTCATGGTCTGAGTCCTTTAGGTTAATTTTGGAAAACTCCAAGCGGACTGTCATGTGCTTTTTACTGAGGAGTGGCTTCCATCTGGCCACTACCATAAAGGCCTAATGGTGGAGTGCTGCAGAGATGGTTGTTCTTCTAGAAGGTTCTCCCATCTCCACAGAGGAACTCTGGAGCACTGTTAGTGTGACCATCGGGTTCTCATTCACCTCCCTGACCAAGGCCTTTCTCCCCCGATTGATCCGTTTGAATGGGCGGCCAGCTCTAGGAAGAGTCTTGGTGGTTCCAAATTTATTCCATTTAAGAATGACGAAGGCCACTGTATTCTTGGGGACCTTCAATGCTGCAGAAATGTTTTGGTACCCTTCCCCAGATCTGTGCCTTGACACAATCCTATCTCGGAGCTCTACGGACAATTCCTTCGACCACATGGCTTGGTTTTTGCTCTGACATGCGCTCTCAACTGTGTGACCTTTTTATATTGACAGGTGTGTGGCTTTCCAAATCATGTCCAATCAATTGAATTTCCCACAGGTGGACTCGAATAAGAATGAAGTTGTAGAAACATCTCAAGGATGATCAATGGAAACAGGATGCACCTGAGCTCAATTTAGTCTCATAGCAAAGGGTCTGAATTCTTATGTAAATAAAGTATTTGTTTTTAACTTTTGATACATTTGCTAAAATGTCTAAACCTGTTTTTGCTTTGTCATTATTGGGTATTGTGTTTGTGTATATTGCTGAGTTATTTTGACATTTTTTATTTAATCCATTTTAGAATAAGGCTCTCAAGTAACAATGTGGAAAAAGTCAAGGGTTCTGAATACTTTCCGAAGGCACTGTATATTAACATGCAACGTTTGGTCACTGAGACCCTTTGTCTCAACTCCTCTTTCTCCCTCTCCACTCATTCCTCCCTTTCTCTCTCTCTTCCTGTTCTTCTTCTCATCCAGGTGGGAGATAGGTGTTTTGAGGAGGGCATGTATGATGCTGCCAAGCTGCTGTATAATAATGTGTCCAACTTTGCCCGCCTGGCATCCACGCTGGTCCACCTAGGAGAGTACCAGGCTGCTGTGGACAGTGCCAGGAAAGCCAACAGCACACGCACCTGGAAGGAGGTGCACCTTAACATTTCTACACACATTCTGCTCTATGGGAAAGAGATAGATGGAAGCTCCATTTGTTGGGCTGTGTATCATGACTTCTTTTTCTTTCTTCCCCCCAGGTGTGTTTTGCGTGTGTGGCTGGGGAGGAGTTTCGGTTGGCTCAGATCTGTGGTCTTCACATCGTCATCCACGCTGATGAACTGGAGGAGCTCATCAGTGACTATCAGGTAAATACACTTTATCATTCACCTGATGAGGCCCTCCATAGTTTACTGTCAGGTGTTTACTGTTTTCAGATATTTCAGGTGTCTGTATAGTATCTATGTTTTGTGGTTAACTCATGTTTGTGTCTGTGTGCATCAGGACCGGGGCTATTATGAGGAGCTGATAGCCCTGTTGGAGGCAGCATTGGGTTTGGAGCGTGCTCACATGGGCATGTTCACAGAGCTGGCCATCCTCTACTCCAAATTCAAACCCCAGAAGATGAGAGAACATCTGGAACTCTTCTGGTCCCGTGTCAACATCCCTAAGGTGTGATGCATGTGTATGTGTGGCTCTGAAAATATTTAATGGAAGTAAATATTTCTCTCTCCCATATCGGTCATGTCTGTTAACTCAATTCCTGCGGTTTTCCAATCAGGTGCTGCGAGCGGCGGAGCAGTCCCACCTGTGGGCGGAGCTAGTGTTTCTGTATGATAAATATGAGGAGTATGACAATGCTGTCCTCACGATGATGTCACACCCTACTGACGCATGGAAGGAGGTGCAGTTCAAGGACATCATCGCCAAGGTAACACAACCTCCGCAGCCCTCTCACAAAACAGTTGAGAACCTCACTGAAGGACTAAAAGTATACTAACCACAACTGTAGCCAATCGCTCTCATTTTCTAGTTCTTTCACCTCTCTTCACAAGGAACTTCATTGTGTTGTATAACTCTTTCTAGGTGGCCAATGTGGAGCTGTACTACAAATCCCTTTCCTTTTACCTGGATTACAAACCTCTGCTGACGAACGACCTTCTGACCATACTGTCACCACGGTTAGACCACAGCCGGGCGGTCACATACTTCACCAAGGTAATCAATCAAAAAAACAGTCATTTAAACCAGGAATTAAATGAATGTAAATAAAAAATAAATGTAATCGCACAATAGAACACTTTCAATTTAGCAGCAACACAAGACCAAATAATGTGATGTCTGTCTCCAGATGAACCAGTTGAAGTTGGTAAAGCCTTACCTGCGGTCAGTCCAGAGTCACAACAACAAGGGAGTCAACCAGGCCCTCAATAACCTACTGACAGAGGAGGAGGACTACCAGGTGAGTGTGTGTGTGTGTACTGTGTTTGTGTGTGTTTTTGTCCATAGACTCTGAGCCTGATTTGTCTGCCTGTGTTGTCTATAGGGTCTGAGGGCATCGATCGATGCGTATGGTAACTTTGACACCATTGTTCTGGCCCAGAGACTGGAGAAGCATGAGCTGATTGAGTTCAGACGCATAGCAGCATACCTCTACAAAGGCAACAACCGCTGGAGACAGAGCGTGGAACTCTGCAAGAAGGACAAATTATACAAGGTGAACATTTTAGATACTAGCTGTTCCTGCCAAACCAGCGTCTGGATGCAGACACACTGCTGTGCACAGGGTTTTCCTATTTTTGCACTGAACATTTTTGTTGTTGGACCCTTTAACATTTCACTCTGCTCTGACTATAGCCTGATGCGGACACTGTTTCACTTTGTAGGAGGGAAATTCTAGTGAATACATTTGGCCAACTGCAACCTGTTGAAATAAGTGTCTTCAGTTTTCTCCTCAGTAGCTTTTCAGCTTTGCAATAGTATGTAACCACTGGTGCAACATCTATGAGAATCAAAATGTTCCCGAGTGGTGCAGCGGTCTAAGGTACTGCATCGCAGTTCTAGAGGCGTCACTACAGACTGGTTCGATTTCACAACGGGCTGTGATTCGGCGTCCCATAGGGCGTCTCACAATTGTCCCAGCATCGTCCGTGTTAGGGTTTGTCCGGGGTAGACCGTCATTGTAAATAAGAATTTGTTTGACTTGCCTAGTTAAATAAAGTTTAAAATAAAAAATATCCGTACCTTCCTCTGTCAGCCTGTCTCAGGATGGGATGCTGCATGCTCTAGACACCCTGCTGTAGTTTCAAATCAATCTTTTAATTGATCCCAAAGCAATCCACTAATCAATCAGTCAATAAAGCCCCCTCTTCCTGTGTGTGTTCGTCAGGATGCAATGCTGTATGCTGCCGAGTCTAAGGATGCAGAGTTGGCTGAGACCCTGCTGCAGTGGTTCCTGGAGGAGGGTAGGAAGGAGTGTTTCGCTGCCTGTCTGTTTGCCTCCTATGACCTGCTGCACCCTGATGTGGTGCTGGAGCTGGCCTGGAGACACAACATCATGGACTTTGCCATGCCATACTTCATCCAGGTCATGAGGGAGTATCTCACCAAGGTCAGTCCTGCTGTAAACACAGCAAGCACAGGCTGTGTCCCAAATGGCACCCTGCCACTGCTTTTGAACAGAACCCTATGAGCCCTGGTCAAATTAGTGCACTATATAGAGAATAGGGTGCCATTTGGGACACACATCACATTTGTTTTCAGTGGGGGAAAAGGTTGTAAAATATAAGATAAATAATGGATCTCTTCCTGCTAACAGACAGGGTAGAAATGAAGCAATAATTTTGGCAATACAAATGAAGAGGAAAGTAGTGGAAAGTTTACTTAAAGATGTGATAATGCTGCTAGGGAATGCTTTCACTCGGTTTCTTTTCAAAGGCTAGAATGATTCTGTACAATTATACAACTTGATTATTTTGTATTTCTTCACTAAGTTAAAAACATGAGCCACTAAATTGGGGAACCCTAGCATTCCTCAAGAGTTAAAGCAATCTCTCATGACACCACTTCCTGTAACCTTTGACCCCAAGCCATGTGAGGTCAAAGAACTTTTGGTTCTCTTCCAGGTTGATGAGGTTGCGGAGAAGGTGACGGTCTCTGGATCTTTATTTCTTTCTTTTTTGTTCTGTCTGTTTTCTGTTGTAACATAGACCCTGTGTTTCTGATGTAGGAACCTACCATGGTAGAACAGTGTGATATTGGAGGGAGTGCTGGCCAGCCCTGGTCCTAGAGAACCCTGCACCCCCTGTGAAGTTAGGTTCCAGCCCAGCACCAACACACCTGATTCAGCAAATTGTGTTTCTAGATTGAAGTCTGAATCAGGCGTGTAAGTGCAGGGCTGAAACAAAAACCTCTAGGCATCAAGCACATAGAAACCATGTGTTTGATATTCCACTCCAGTCATTACCACGGGCCTGTCCTCCCCAATTAAGGTGCCACCAACCTCCTGTGCTCTAGGACCAGGGTTGGCCACCCCCGGGTCTCCTCTCTGCTAATCCCTGACTGCTTGCTCCTAGTTAACAGTAACACATGATAGAACATAGACCAGTAACACATGGTAGAACATTGTGATAGAACAGTAACACGTGGTAGAACAGTGTGATAGACCAGTAACACATGGTAGAACAGTAACACATGGTAGAACAGTGTGATAGAACAGTAACACATGGTAGAACAGTGTGATAGAACAGTAACACATGGTAGAACAGTGTGATAGAACAGTAACACATGGTAGAACAGTAACACATGGTAGAACAGTAACACATGGTAGAACAGTAACACATGGTAGAACAGTGTGATAGAACAGTAACACATGGTAGAACAGTAACACATGGTAGAACAGTAACACATGGTAGAACAGTGTGATAGCACAGTAACAAATGGTAGAACAGTGTGATAGAACAGTAACACGTGGTAGAACAGTGTGATAGATCAGTAACACATGGTAGTACAGTGTGATAGAACAGTAACACATGGTAGAACAGTAACACATGGTAGAACAGTAACACATGGTAGAACAGTGTGATAGAACAGTAACACATGATAGAACAGTGTGATAGAACAGTGTGATAGAACAATAACACATGGTAGAACAGTGTGATAGAACAATAACACATGGTAGAACAGTGTGATAGAACAGTAACACATGGTAGAACAGTGTGATAGAACAGTAACACATGGTAGAACAGTGTGATAGAACAGTAACACATGGTAGAACAGTGTGATAGAACAGTAACACATGGTAGAACAGTGTGATAGAACAGTAACACATGGTAGAACAGTAACACATGGTAGAACAGTGTGATAGAACAGTAACACATGGTAGAACAGTGTGATAGAACAGTAACACATGGTAGAACAGTGTGATAGAACAGTAACACATGGTAGAACAGTGTGATAGAACAGTAACACATGGTAGAACAGTGTGATAGAACAGTAACACATGGTAGAACAGTGTGATAGAACAGTAACACATGGTAGAACAGTGTGATAGAACAGTAACACATGGTAGAACAGTGTGATAGAACAGTAACACATGGTAGAACAGTGTGATAGAACAGTAACACATGGTAGAACAGTGTGATAGAACAGTAACACATGGTAGAACAGTGTGATAGAACAGTAACACATGGTAGAACAGTGTGATAGAACAGTAACACATGGTAGAACAGTGTGATAGAACAGTAACACATGGTAGAACAGTGTGATAGAACAGTAACACATGATAGAACAGTAACACATGGTAGAACAGTAACACATGGTAGAACAGTGTGATAGAACAGTAACACATGGTAGAACAGTGTGATAGAACAGTAACACATGGTAGAACAGTGTGATAGAACAGTAACACATGGTAGAACAGTGTGATAGAACAGTAACACATGGTAGAACAGTAACACATGGTAGAACAGTGTGATAGAACAGTAACACATGGTAGAACAGTGTGATAGAACAGTAACACATGGTAGAACAGTGTGATAGAACAGTAATGCATGCTAGTTTTGTGTGATAGAACAGTAACACATGGTAGAACAGTGTGATAGAACAGTAACACATGGTAGAACAGTGTGATAGAACAGTAACGCATGATAGAATTGTGTGATAGAACAGTAACACATGGTAGAACAGTAACACATGGTAGAACAGTGTGATAGAACAGTAACACATGGTAGAACAGTGTGATAGAACAGTAACACATGGTAGAACAGTGTGATAGAACAGTAACACATGATAGAACAGTGTGATAGAACAGTAACACATGGTAGAACAGTAACACATGGTAGAACAGTGTGGTAGAACAGTAACACATGGTAGAACAGTGTGGTAGAACAGTAACACATGGTAGAACAGTAACACATGGTAGAACAGTGTGATAGAACAGTAACACATGGTAGAACAGTAACACATGGTAGAACAGTGTGATAGAACAGTAACACATGGTAGAACAGTGTGGTAGAACAGTAACACATGGTAGAACAGTGTGGTAGAACAGTAACACATGGTAGAACAGTGTGGTAGAACAGTAACACATGGTAGAACAGTAACACATGGTAGAACAGTGTGATAGAACAGTAACACATGGTAGAACAGTAACACATGGTAGAACAGTGTGATAGAACAGTAACACATGGTAGAACAGTGTGATAGAACAGTAACACATGATAGAACAGTGTGATAGAACAGTAACACATGGTAGAACAGTGTGGTAGAACAGTAACACATGGTAGAACAGTGTGGTAGAACAGTAACACATGGTAGAACAGTGTGGTAGAACAGTAACACATGGTAGAACAGTGTTGTAGAACAGTAACACATGGTAGAACAGTGTGGTAGAACAGTAACACATGGTAGAACAGTGTGGTAGAACAGTAACACATGGTAGAACAGTGTTGTAGAACAGTAACACATGGTAGAACAGTGTGGTAGAACAGTAACACATGGTAGAACAGTGTGGTAGAACAGTAACACATGGTAGAACAGTGTGGTAGAACAGTAACACATGGTAGAACAGTGTTGTAGAACAGTAACACATGGTAGAACAGTGTGGTAGAACAGTAACACATGGTAGAACAGTGTGGTAGAACAGTAACACATGGTAGAAGGTGCCAAAGGTGAGACCAAGTCACTATTATTCGAGTCACAAGTAGAACGGGTCAAGACTCGAGTCAATTCCAAGTCGAGTCACAAGTTGTCAAGTAAAAAACATATATATATTATAGATATATGTGTGTGTGTGTGTGTCTACAACACATTTTGACTCGTCAATGTAATTGTAAAATAGGGACATGTATCAGTCGTGAGGGCATGACATCAGCAGAAGGCAAGGCAGGTTGACGTGCTCAGTGTAGCTTTATTGACAGGCCTTGGTAATCCAATGGTGAAAGTGCCATATCCTACAAAAGGTATACGTAGATTTACCAAATATACACAAGCAATAGCCCAAAAGAAATATCCTCTGTATCGGGCTTAACCTGTCCTATCTGAACAGACACAGGTAGAGGGCAAGACTGTACAGCCTCGCCTTGAGAAACCAAAGCTCTAACAGGTAGGTCTACATAAATTATAAAAGCACTTGGCCCCTAGGACCATACAATTTCCCAATTGGCAATTACAACCAATAAACTGGTTCTACAATGTAAAAGGCTATTTCCACATCCATTGGTACATTCCTCTTGATCAGACGTAATGATTATCATTGATATTTCAACACCATGCATACATGGAACAATTTTATTTTATTCAACGTTCTGACTCCAAAGCGTGGAGCACAGGCCTATTTCTATGGGCACTGAGGCGTGCACGCTCCTGTTACGCACAACCAGAATGACAGAGACTAATGGTGCTTTCAAGACAACTGGGAACTGAAAAGTACAAGGTCAAATCAGGACGTCAGTGATATCATGTTGGAAAGTCGGAGCTCTAGATAGAGTCCCGACATCCCAAGTTGGATGACCTTTGAGTCGGAGCTCGCTTTTTTTCAAGTTCCCAGTTGTCTTGAATGTATGAATTAGTTTCCGGTTGTTTTGAACGTGGCAGTAGGACACAGACACACGCAACTCTGGGAAATTTGAACAAAGGAAACCATACATTGAATTAAATTAAGAAATTAAGAGAACTTGTACCTCATGAGTCTTGTGAACGTTCATGTGCACAATAAACATCACGCCACTCGGAGGGTAAGAAATGGTTGGCTAAATGAAAGGCCTATCAAACATGAAATAGAAATGTCTACGTGTTGCAATAAACAACAGGGATGGAATGATGAAACTCAAGCAATTATTGTGGTATTAGATGTAATATAGATTGACCACATGGGACCTATGCATTTAAATGTTTGAAATTAAAAGCAAACATTTTCAACAAGAGAAAAAGCACTTTACTTAAGGGAGTTTGGAGACCGCAAGTGAAGACCGCGACTATGGTGCTTCTTCGCCACAGTAATAATTCATTTTAAAAACAAATTCCAAATGCAAGCTTCAGTAAATGATCCATTTCAAGCAATTGTTACATACCAAAAGACCAGTAGGCCCATGCTAGTAGTTGTTGCTCCATTGCTGATGAGCTTGCAAAGTAAACAGTTAATATTCTTGATCACCAAACCATTTTTGAAGATACATATTTATTTTCTTTAATATGGCAATCCTCTCTCTCCCCAATTTGACATTTGCACATTTGTACAGCAAATCAGCAATCTGTTCACTAGCTCCAATCAGTGTACATTTCCCTAGCCAATCTTTTGCAGGTTTTTTTGCAAGTGCGAAACTACTGCCTCTGGCTGTGTAGAATAATCCACACAAACTCTTCCACAAAATGAGTGACAGACAAAACATTACAAAATCTGGCCAGATAAGTTCCAAGTCAAAGTCAAGTCTTGAGTCAAGTTATTTTTATTTTCTGTCAAGTCTCGAGTCATCAAATTTGTGACTCGAGTCCACATTATGTGACTCCAGTCCACAACTCTGGAAAGTGCTGTGCTGTAATCCTCCACATCAGTAGTCAGCTAGCCTGAGTGTCAATCTGTTTGTTCTATCATGCCAACTCCTTGTCACATATTGGCCTGACAATGACAGCAATGGAGTTGGCAATAGTACTAACAGATCTGGGACCAGGCTAGTAGTCAGCAGCTCCAGGGCTGCAGGGTCTGCTGGTTTCCTCTGTACTCACCTGGTTAGATGGGCAGCAGATGAAGTGGCGCAGACACAGTGGCGCTTCCTGGATGACTGGAGTCGCAGACCCCTGCTGCAGATACAGATCTGTTGTACTATTCTCATATAGCTTTAACAACAGTGTAGTGCACAGTACCACATGGTGAGAAGATTCCCTAGGTATACAGCCACAGACAACAAAATGCACCTCTCCCACACACTGTCTGTGTGTCCCAAATGGCACCATATTCCCTACTAGCTTTCTACACTTTAATTATTTGAATCATAAGAGGAGGCCTGTACACCCTTGTAGTCTCTTTCCCCTCTGCTGCTGAAATTCTTACCATTACACTGCCAGTTTATGTTGTAGTTATTCCATTGTAATTGTTCAGTTGGTTTTATTTAATTGGCTGTACAGACCAGGCACATCTTTGTCACTTGGAGCTATTACTCATAAGAGATTCCAAATGACCTTTGCCGTTTCGAATAACTTCAAAATTATTTAATTGCATGAATTTATTATTATTAATAATACTTTTATTTGTATAGCGCTTTTCAATAGAGGCAACAAAGTCCTTCCCATCATAAAATTATACAATAAAAAGTACTAACAAAGACCGGAGGAAGGACAATGAAACAAAAACGCAAATAAATCATACATGAAAGTATCTTTATGAAAGGGTCCTCAGTGGGGATTTAAAGAGGCACTGAATCTGCGAATCCATTCCAAAGTCTAAGGGCCCTAATGGCAAATGCCCAGTGTTCTTTTATTTTCAACCTAGACTTTGGAATGGTCAACGTTGCCCTGCCAGAGGATCTCATGCTGTGTCCTGGCTCGAAAGCTGATCTGAGATATAGGATTGGGCTAAACCACTCCTAGCCTTAAACGTGATTAATACAATTTGAAAATCGATTGTAAAAGTGACTGGTAGCCACTATAGAAAAGCTAAACAGGTGTGATATGGTTACATGTCCTGGTGCCTGTTAAAGGCCGAGCTGCAGCATTTTGAACTACCTGTAGATGGAGTGATTTCTAAGTATTACATGACGTAAATTAAACATTTCTGTTTGACTCTTGAATACATCAGAAACCTTGCTTGATTTCTGTTTTATTTAGCCTTTATTTGACCATGTGATTCTCACACTTCTGAAGCATTGCCTGGGAAGATTGCTGCACATTTTACTTTAACAAAATGACCACAAACTAGCCTTGGATAAGATAGCAGTTAAATGTACCGCTTACAGTAAAAAGGAAAATAAAGATGCATGCTCTTAACCAAGCAAAATACCTTTGATAAACAGCTCTAGATGAATTGATGAAATGTAGCATTTTGCTAGGTAAGGAGTGCCCTGTAGTAGAAGCATGCTAAGTTATGATTTAGGTTTGTCTGTTTTGCTCCTGGACTGAGATGTGTTTGTGTTTTCTAAGATTGGATAAAAGTGGACTGTCAGTATCTTGGCATGGACTGAGCTTCTCCTCAACGGGAGACACAATGAAATGCTAATAAGAAGTAAAGTTACACAAGCCCTGCTGTAAACAGTGCTTTTTAGAGTAGTTTTAAAGACGCTTCCTCACCTGTAAGGAAAGCTGTAGTGAAGTTTCTCACCAGTTCCGCATGACATCTTCTCTAAGGCATCCTCACTGTAGAGATTAATACTAGTCTATAAAGTATGATATTGAAAGGTGTAGTGTATAATATTGTGTGTAGTGTTGTCTTCATGACAAAAGTTAACACCAATAAATTAATTTCTGTCTGCAGAACACTAAGATTTGTAGTTGAAAAATTGTTTTAGTCTAGTGATCTCACCCATTAGGTGACTGACTGGCTCCTCTCTCTGACTCCTGTCTTACCCTCTGTTCTCAGGTGGACAAACTGGAGGAGTCAGAAAGCCAAAGGAAGACTGAGGAAAAAGTCCCAGAACCCACCCCCATAGTGTTTGGTAGGTTTGGTAGTGCAGTCTATGATGCTTTTAAAATCCCAAACTGGCTCCAGTCCTTCTGCTCCGGTTCCTTCTAGTCCGTTAAAGGAATCCTCTGTGGTGGGGAATGAGTCATGGAATCTGAATGTAACGCTAGCTGAATGTAAAGCTGGCTGTGTGTTATTGATGAAATGTAGACAACCCTGTATGTATAACTGTGTGTGTGTGTGTGTGTACACATACAGGTCAACAGCTGATGTTGACAGCAGGTTCCGCTCCAGTGGCTCCCCAGCCAGGATATCCAGGAGGCTATGGATACGCTGCTCCAGGCTACCCCACCCAGCCCCCCTACGGCTACAACATGTAGACCACCTCTACCCCACCCAGCCCCCCTACGGCTACAACATGTAGACCACCTCTACCCCACCCAGCCCCCCTACGGCTACAACATGTAGACCACCTCTACCCCACCCAGCCCCCCTACGGCTACAACATGTAGACCACCTCTACCCCACCCAGCCCCCCTACGGCTACAACATGTAGACCACCTCTACCCCACCCAGCCCCCCTACGGCTACAACATGGGTCCATGCATCTCAAATGGCACACTATTCCCTGTTTTGTGCACTACTTTTGACCAAGGCCAATAGTGCTCCAGTCAGAAGTAGTGTCCTATATAGGCTTTAAGGTGTCCATTTGGGTTGCAGATCATGTAGAGCATAAGGCCCCAGTAACCCCACATCCCAACCACTCTTACCCAACCTTAATCACACTTATCAAATACATTACAGATGCAGCTTGCTTATGGATTCAATATGGATTCCCTGCCTTGAAACCCCCTAATACACAATCTCTCTACTCTGTGAGACACCTAGTCCACCTCTGGACACTCCAAACCTCAACCCCACCACCACCACACCCAACTCAACCAAAAAGACCTCCACTTTGCTCCCATCTCCTCTCACTCCCCACCTCTTGCTCCCCCTCCCTCTCCAATGGACTAGAGCAAGGCTAACTGACCCCTCTACTTAGGCTGGCCTGACCAGCCCCCCAATTCACCACTGCACAGCATGGCGACAGCTCTTAGCTCCTAGAGAAAATAGCTAACAGGTAAAAGCTAACGTACAGTACACCTCTCTGTCCAGGTATATTCTATCACTGTTCCATAGACTGTATCAACAATAGAGCAGCTTTTTAAAATATTAGTTTTTCTAGAGATGATAATAGAATACTGGTAGTGAAGACTTTTACTGAGGAGCCAGAGAGGGAGTGGGTGAAGGGCTCATCACGGAGTACCCCTGCCCTCTGAGCACAGCTTGGCCTTGTACAGGAGGTGTCAACTTTGAGTCATTTTTCAAGTTTGTTTCACGACTCTCTCCTACGTTTGTTTCCCCACCACTCTCTCCTACGTTTGTTTCACCACGACTCTCCTACGTTTGTTTCACCACGACTCTCCTACGTTTGTTTCACCACTCTCTCCTACGTTTGTTTCACCACGACTGTCCTACGTTTGTTTCACCACGACTCTCTCCTACGTTTGTTTCACCATGACTCTCTCCTACGTTTGTTTCACCATGACTCTCCTACGTTTGTTTCACCACGACTCTCTCCTACGTTTGTTTCAACACCACTCTCTCCTACGTTTGTTTCAACACCACTCTCCTACGTTTGTTTCAACACCACGACTCTCTCCTACGCTTGTTTCACCACTCTCTTCTACGTTTGTTTCAACACGACTCTCTCCTACGTTTGTTTCACCACTCTCTCCTACGTTTGTTTCACCACTCTCTCCTACGTTTGTTTCACCACTCTCTCCTACGTTTGTTTCACCACTCTCTCCTACGTTTGTTTCACCACTCTCTCCTACGTTTGTTTCACCACTCTCTCCTACGTTTGTTTCACCACGACTCCTACGTTTGTTTCACCACGACTCTCCTACGTTTGTTTCACCACGACTCTCCTACGTTTGTTTCACCACGACTCTCCTACGTTTGTTTCACCACGACTCTCCTACGTTTGTTTCAACACCACTCTCTCCTACGTTTGTTTCAACACCACGACTCTCTCCTACGTTTGTTTCACCACCACTCTCTCCTACGTTTGTTTCACCACTCTCTCCTACGTTTGTTTCACCACTCTCTCCTACGTTTGTTTCACCACTCTCTCCTACGTTTGTTTCACCACTCTCTCCTACGTTTGTTTCACCACCACTCTCTCCTACGTTTGTTTCACCACCACTCTCTCCTACGTTTGTTTCACCACCACTCTCTCCTACGTTTGTTTCAACACCACTCTCTCCTACGTTTGTTTCAACACCACTCTCTCCTACGTTTGTTTCAACACCACTCTCTCCTACGTTTGTTTCACCACCACTCTCTCCTACGTTTGTTTCAACACCACTCTCTCCTACGTTTGTTTCACCACCACTCTCTCCTACGTTTGTTTCAACACCACTCTCTCCTACGTTTGTTTCACCACCACTCTCTCCTACGTTTGTTTCTTGACTGTTTCTGTTCAATAGTTTTTGTTTGTCCATCTGAACAGGTACTATGTGTTGAAGACGCAACACTATACAGTACTATGGACTAGGAACACTAGTTATTGGGATTATGGTGTACTTTTACTGTGTAGTTTATCAAGCATGTAGGGATATGTTGACAACACCAAGACTGGGAAGGTTTGCATTGATTCTCCTCTCCAAATGCTCTTGTGCTAGCTGATAATATCTAGGTCAACATGGACGTTTGGGTCTCTCCACTTAACACTGTGATGTATGGTACACGATCCCACAGCTCTGGAGTTGATGATGATGTGAAACATAACTGCTATCTGCTGATGACTGTGCATGTGCTGCCAAACATATAATGCTGTAACAATGCAACCAGGAGCACAATTTCCATGTTATGCATTTAATAACACCTATTACCTATGTTGTGTTCAAGGCTGAACACATGTATTTTGAAGCCTTTACTGTCCCACCATGGACACCAACTAACAGGATGGTGAAGGAAGTCCAATATTACACAAAGGAGAATAAAAACATAAGAGGGAATAGAACTCCTGTATATCCCTGTGCCAGTGGTCCAGAGTTATTTAATGTACTGAAGAAACATTGTAGAATTTATGATATGTTGTGATACTTAAAGAAACAAGTTCAGTATGATGGAATACCATACCGTATGCATTGTCTATAGTGTATTGTTGTAGTTGGTCATAAACATGATACTTAAAAATAAAATGACAATATACAAAAAGAGCAGAATACAAACATTAAGCTCTTCAGAACGATTGCTTGCAGCAGCCATCATTCTGGGGTTTGTTTTCTTCCTGTTCAAGTAGCACATGTCTAGTGAGAATGTTCTGGAAAACTACCGCCACGGTTTATGGGTAAACCTGGCCTCATGCATCCGGAGCTGTGCCACGATATTGTACAAATGTTGGATTGAGGTTCGTAGAAAACACTGAAATCTGACCTGTGTACACCCATTACTCTCTGTTCAAGACAAGCGTTCTCAAGGATAATAAAGTTTACACACACATTATCTGGCGGTGATCATTTCACAATGCTCCTAGTAGAAACCCCAGAGGGAACTTGGATGTTTGTGGTAATACCATATGTTTGAATTGTCATACTATTAACTCTGGCTTTTTCTAAGAACCTTTGGTCATAAGGCCTACATAACACTGGCACAGACTGTCACAATGGTTCATCTCAGCTTATGACACTGTCCCTCCCGGCTTTTCATGAACTGTTATGTCATTGATATGTTGTGTGGCCCTTATGATGAATAGTTCAAGCAAATTGTATGGAGTAAGTTGACAGTGAAATCTGACTTCCTGCCTTGGGGAGCATGGGTCATTAACAAACGTCTGAGATCAGGTTTGGTGTTGAGTGGTTTTCGCCACTTCAAGGATGTTCTTGCTTCTTTTAGTTCTGACAATGCAATCAATACTATACAATGGACTGTATATCTCCAGACGGTATCTGTTTCTGTTCTATCCAACTGGTCTTTGTCTTGCACTGCAGAAATCCTCTAGCAGCCTAGCTACTCCTATGACATGACAAGTCAGGGGAGTTTGTAAAAGCACATATAGTTCTGTAACCAGGCCAGACTACTCCATGGCAAGTCTTCACTCTACTAGAGCTGTTCCAGGACCAGTCCTGAGGGTCTGTCTGATGAAGGTCTCTGACCCATACGTCAGGCTATGTTTTTAACTTTGGATTTACAATAAATAGTGGAGAGAGTGTTGTGACTTGTGCCCTCAACTTCTGATGCCACAGTCCTGGGGATCACCAGCTGAAGCTGAGGAGCAAAACTGGCCCTGGATCAGTTGAGTTTAAATGTACTGCTGCTGCACTTTGTCCTCATCCTGGCAACCGCTACAGATGGAGAAACTGGCCCTGGATCAGTGGAGTTAAATTGTACTGCTGCACTTTGTCCTCATCCTGGGAACTGCTACTGATGGAGAAACTGCCTTTTTGTACACCTGTTGTACTAGGCCTTCTGTACCGGCTACATCAATGCAAAGCAGCATCTATTCAACTTGATAATCAGAATAGATAAGTGAAAAATTGGTTATGGTAAAAAATAAATGATGTAAGCATAGGTCTTATTTGTAAGTGAAGTTAGGAACAAAAGAAAATGGTTGACGGTTTAAACTTTATTTTGATATGATTTTTCTATTCATAGCAAGACAGATATCTGTATGAATATTGTTGTGGATGCAGTCTTCTCATGGATGTCACTGAGTCACACCACTTGATTGATGGTGTTTTGTGTCTGGAGCGCCTTTGTACCACGGCTCTGTCTTGCTCTGATGGGAGCAGGGTGGAGGAAGGTGCTATTTCAACATTACGCTCTCTACTGGGGTTGATACTTTAATTTACATCGCTGTGTGTTTGTTTTCTGAACTGAGAAATGTATGTTTGATAATGTATTCATTTTTGCGAGTTGACGCGTACAAGGATGTGACGCGCCTAGACTAGAGAGAGAGAGACAGAGCCCCGCCCTTCTCCTGGTGTGGAACGAAAATGCCCCGTCTCTCCTCCCTCCGCCCCAGGGATAGATAGGCTTTCTCCCCGCAACTGCGAGCTGTGTAGTAGCTTACTGGCCACATACAGCGGATGTCTGACATGATATCCATGGTATGCACTGAACGTTATATCAACTAGAAACTAGTTTAAGGAGTTTCGTAGACTTAGTTTATAGCTAGATAGATATTGGTTTAATTATTTCTTGACAATGGAAGGAAACAGTAAATTCACCAGCCTCTTTCACAGACCCAGGTGTCTGGCGGCGGCGGCACCTGGAGGAAAAGCGAAATTAACTCACCCAGGGAAGGCAATTCTAGCAGGTAAGTTTTGTCATCCTTTGTTCAGACGACACCTATTGCCAATAGAGATGACTTAACATTTTTCAGATACACACTAAAGTGACTTTACTGTATAGCGCATCGTCGTGGAGAGAACGCATTAGCCTGTAGAGTAAAGTAACATTGTTTCTGATCATGTCACTTTCACTTGACAGCCAGGGGTTGTTGTAAATGATGTATTGACGGTGTTTCATTGGAAGCCGTGCACGAAGCGAGAGCGTCCATTTGAATAAGTTACAACTGTCATGTGTTGTATTGTGTTCAACAGTTAATTCACAACAAAAGTTGGAATATGCCAGTCTTCGGTGTTATTATTGTCAGTTTAACATGCGCTGTATGTTTGCATTTCAATAAAGAGGCGATTTGCTTAGCTGCCCGTAGAGCGCATGACAAAATAGTGAACTCTTTTTAGACTAGTAGGCTACATGGAACTGTTGAATTGTAGGCTTTATTATTATTATTAACTTAATATTATTTAGATTCTAATGAATACGATTTCGAATATACTTTAAAATGGATGATTATGAAATGATCTTATGATCTTTTCTGTAACTGACTGTTGTAACACTAGCCTTCTAATACTGTATTGCAAAACAACTGCCTGGTTATGAAAGGACACCACAAAGCCAACACCCCTCATTTCCCCCCCTTAGCGGCAGACAGTAGTTACTCAGGTAGAAGGACTGGGGAATGCTGAAATGTTTACCTGCATATGTTAGGATATACAGATCCTTCATTCATGTTACTGTGCAATTTACCTGTGATGACAAAGAGCATCTGTTGCATCTCCATCTGGTTCAGAGGAATTAACAGGCAGACTCTTAGCAGGCCAAGGCATGTAGTCCCCACTCTGCAGGCCTGTTCTTTTAGGCAGCAGACACAGTCATCTTTCTCGGGTGTATCCTTCTCTAAAATGACATGTTTCTCCTCTGGACTGCCCCCTCCACACAGTGAAATTAAAACGAATAACCCTGAAATTGGACTGGAATGTCTTTTGAAGTAAAACCACCCAAAACCACCACCTCTGTCTCTTAAGAAAGACCATAACAAGCATTGGAGGAGGATCAAATATAGAAACCCAAGCACTGTGGACTGAGCAGGAGAATGTCTCTAAAATGAGTATTGAGTAGCTCAGACATCTCTCCATTAGTAGTAGTAGGCTAGTAGCCTTCATCTCTGAAACCTCCATTGCTGTGAGGGATACTGGTAGAGCGAGGACTTAAGACATTCTCAAGCACTGAATGAAAGAATCTGTTTTCTACTTCTGTCCTTATCCTGCCTGGCTGGCAGGGTCTCTCTCCGTAGCCCCAAACTGCTACGGTCGGATCAGTGCACTGATATTCTATTACTCTGATCTAGTCTAGTGATCACTGCTAGTTACCTTCAACCACATCACACTGGATATATTTAAATGTAGACCATGCTGAAGGAGAGAGATGCTGTCATTTGATAATGCTATTAAGTTCAATTAAGGCTTCAGGAATCTGGGGTTGTGCTTGTACTATACATAAACCATTGATATGCCATTTGGTTTCAGTAGTTTGATTACAAAATTGCCATACACTAGGCCTACGTGTAGAAAGCATGAGATTCACAATAAACATATTCCTCAGTGACGTGAGTGCATGTATAAAAGGGCAGAATCAGGTCTGTTATAGTGGAGGACTAGGTTGAATAATGCAGTAGTAATATACAAACTCATACAGACTATTAGTAATGCTGCAGTATGCAGTTATAACAGGCTCATATCCCATACATACTCTTCCATAGGATATTACGCATATTGGTTCGTCAAAGTAACCTCAGACTGAACCTGGTTGCATTTGAAACTCATGAACCCCCCCCCACTTTGTGTGTGATTAGAGTGAGGCAGGGCAGGCTGGTGCATTTCGAGGCCTTGAGAGGCCACCGCTCTATTGATTACAGCCTTGACAAGAGACCACAGTGACCCTGACAAACCTTGTACTGTAGTAATGTTGTTCCAGCTGTAAAACCGGCCAGCATGCACAGTTTCATACAGTACTCTTTGGTACTGCAGGTTTGTGCAACATTTTCCTCTGTAGATATCCTTTCACAATCCTAACAACCTGTGGTGCCATATCACACACAGTCTATCCAGACTCTCCTCCTCTCAGCTATTGGTACATTTAAATGAGGCCATCCATCTAGATGTTAGATTGGAGAAACCCGCCTGGCCTCTTCCCTCCCTTCCTATCCTTTTCAACCAGACTAACCAGACAAGCTGGCTGGGAACGCTAACAGCCGATACAGGCTCCATCTTTCTTCTCTCTCTCTGTCAGCCCAACTCTTATTTAACCTGTTTGTGTAGTTGTACACTCCACTCTTTAAAGCCAGTTGATTACTCCTTATCTATAGAATATATTTCTCTCTCTTTCTCTGTTTTTCATCCTGTCTGAATCTATGGGTGCAAATTTAGGGGAAGACCAAGAATATTTAGTTATTTTGATTAATGGCTTGTGTATGTATGTATAGTAGATGAGTGTGTGTTGAAATCACACTGTGGTACCCTAGGAACTGATCTACTCTCAGAGAAGGAGTCGCTATGACTCAGTGAGATAAAAGCAATCAGGTAAAATGCTCTTGTCTATAACTCTGACCTGAGATATTACTCAATCAACAGCCAAGCCAATGCTTTACTATACAGAATCCTCCTGACACCCGGTTTGACAGTTAATAAATCTGACAAGCTCTTCTCTCAGTGCCTAGACATGGAACCACAGCTATATCTGGTTACTTAACCCTGCACTCGGAGTGGTAATGAGTGTGTGTGTATGCGAGAGATTGTGAGTGTGTGCTGCTTGTTAGAGCCCTCTCTCCTTTGCCTGCAGTCTTTTCTCGGTAACTGGCTGAGTTCCAAAGTACATATCCTTGAGAGTATCCTTGTTGGCCCTAGGACCACAGCAAGACATTATCTTTCTGTGCCAATGACATACACCTGGTTGTTTGAACTCAGGGCTGTAGATAAAGACCATAGCCTGTATGCCTCTAGTATGACTCCATGTGTCTGGTGCCATAACGGACCTAGCTTAGCTTGTGAGAAATATTCCACTTTTGGGACTGATTGTAATGCAAGATGGGATGAGAGGATTTTTGTAATTTTATTTAACCTTAATTTAACTAGGCAAGTCAGTTAATAACAAATTATTTACAATGATGGCCTACCGGAGAGAGAGAGAGAGAGAGAGAGAGAGCTTGTCTTCTTAGATGACATCTGGCGTTGTGAAAGAAACATTGTTTAGTCTTAGCTAATGGTGCTGTTTCACCCTTACAGTAACCCACTGTGTGTGTGTGTGTGGTTGTATTGGTCTCTTGTATCGGCCTGGAGGCACTGGGGGGAAGTTATATGGACAGAACATTGAGAGTAAAGCTTAATGGAAGAAAAATCTTGCATCTCTTACAAACCCAGACAATGGCAATGAGGCACATTTCTACATGAAGGGTGTATGAGCTCTTTATACTCCCTCTCCCGGGCTCAGCAGCCAATGGTGATGGCCGATGTTGAGAGGTGGAGGCTATGATATGAGACAGGATTGGCCTGGGGCTGAGAACTTTAAATGGGTTTCTGGTCCTGATTTTCTTTGTATTTGTGTGTTCCTTTGTAGTAGAGGTTTTTATTGTCATACAATGTGTGTGTATGTGTGTGTGTGTTGGTTTTGTTTGCGTGTGCATCTGTGCATGTGTGTGAGGTCTGAGAGAGCACTGTATTGCTCTGTGTTTGTAACTTTCTCTCTCTCGCTGTCCTCTCTCTCTCTCTCTCTCGCTGTCCTCTCTCTCCCTCTCTCACTCTTGCCGCAGGGCAGCCGGTTAAGTTCTTTGAGTGGCTGTCTCCTCTTAGACTCAGAGGGCTTGTCAAAGTGTGCACTCACTCCCTGCTCATTCATACTCTGCACACTATGCACTATGCACTATGCACTAGGCAATACACTTTGAATCTATGACTCATGACCCACCCGCGCCTTGAGGGGCAAGACGTCAAGTCATGAAACCCCTTTTGTCCTTTCTGTCAGACACATACACACTCTCTCCCTGCCTCTTTTTTTCCTCTCTCACCTCTCTCTCACCTCTCTCTCTCTCTCGCTCTCTCCCTGACAGATGTATTCATTGCTGTCTAAGAAAGTGACAATAACATCCCACTCATCCTCATGAGAGACAAACTGTTTACTGTTTTAGGAAAACACAACAACATTGCCAGAACAACATCAGACTCTGTCCATCCAGTCTGCAGGGAACGGCCTACTGGAGGGTTAGAAGCAGTTCAAAAGATTTTCCATGTAAAATTAATAGACATGTGTAATTAAACATTAGTGTAGGGTTTGGGAGCAGTGTTTTGAACAGGCAAAGCCTAAAAAGGAAGACGATAGATGAATAATTCCTTTCATCTTTCAGATGAGGCAAACAGAAATACTAAGACTGTATTAATACATCGTGTTTGATGTTAAGACCTCTGGCTACGGTCTACATTGGGGTTGAGGAATAGGGACATGTGGCACCATCTTTCTACACTCTCCCCTGTATTCTCATCTCTCTTCACACCAAGTCCCGATAAACATATTTTACATAAATGAGATGAGCCTGGATAACTAAAGGTATAGAGAGGGTTTTCGGGTAATTTGGTGTCCTGGCTTTTGCACATTATAGTGTTCTGGTCCATATATTTATATGATTAAATGTACGAGTTGGCCTGAAAACAACTTGTACTTTAATCTCTCTCACTCTGTTGTTGAATAACATATTTCATTTTAATGTGACTGGTCTGGATACATAAGAATACATTTAAAGTACAAATGATTTCCCCCCTGTTTAGTATTTTTTGTGTTTTGGTTCTTGCATGTTATGGTCCATAAACTGTGTTCTGGTCCATAAACTGTGGGGTTGCCAGATTTGTTTATGTTTATTGGTTGCCAGGTTGGGTGATTTGAAAGTTTGTTTTCTCAGTGAAAAACTGGAAGTTCTCATCAGGAGCAGATGTGGAAAACACTCATTAGATTTACCTCAACAGCAGGCAGATATCACTTCAGAGGTCTTCTCTTCTCTATCTATCTCCCTCTTTCTTTGCCATCATTGTAAATAAAAATTTGTTCTCAATTGACACGTCTGGATAAATGAATAATAAATAAATGCACTTATTTTCTCCCTCTTTCTCCCTTGATCGCTCTCCATCTGTTGCTATCCCCTTTCTCTCCTAATTTTAATCTAACCCTTTCTCTGTCTCCCTCTCTCCTCTCTCTCTATCTTCCCTCCTCTCTCTCTCTCTCTCTATATATATATATATATATATATATATATATATATATATATATATATATATATATATATATATATATATATATATACAGTGCCTTGCGAAAGTATTCGGCCCCCTTGAACTTTGTGACCTTTTGCCACATTTCAGGCTTCAAACATAAAGATATAAAACTGTATTTTTTTTTGTGAAGAATCAACAACAAGTGGGACACAATCATGAAGTGGAACGACATTTATTGGATATTTCAAACTTTTTTAACAAATCAAAAACTGAAAAATTGGGCGTGCAAAATTATTCAGCCCCTTTACTGTGCAGCAAACTCTCTCCAGAAGTTCAGTGAGGATCTCTGAATGATCAAATGTTGACCTAAATGACTAATGATGATAAATACAATCCACCTCTGTGTAATCAAGTATCCGTATAAATGCACCTGCACTGTGATAGTCTCAGAGGTCCGTTAAAAGCGCAGAGAGCATCATGAAGTACAAGGAACACACCAGGCAGGTCCGAGATACTGTTGTGAAGAAGTTTAAAGCCGGATTTGGATACAAAAAGATTTCCCAAGCTTTAAAGATCCCAAGGAGCACTGTGCAAGCAATAATATTGAAATGGAAGGAGTATCAGACCACTGCAAATCTACCAAGACCTGGCCGTCCCTCTAAACTTTCAGCTCATACAAGGAGCCTGATCAGACTGAAAAGACTGATCAGAGATGCAGCCAAGAGGCCCATGATCACTCTGGATGAACTGCAGAGATATACAGCTGAGGTGGGAGACTCTGTCCATAGGACAACAATCAGTCGTATATTGCACAAATCTGGCCTTTATGAAAGAGTGGCAAGAAGAAAGCCATTTCTTAAAGATATCCATAAAAAAATGTAGTTTAAAGTTTGCCACAAGCCACCTGGGAGACACACTAAACATGTGGAAGAAGGTGCTCTGGTCAGATGAAACCAAAATTGAACTTTTTGGCAACAATGCAAAACGTTATGTTTGGCATAAAAGCAACACAGCTCATCACCCTGAACACACCATCCCCACTGTCAAACATGGTGGTGGCAGCATCAGGGTTTGGGCCTGCTTTTCTTCAGCAGGGACAGGGAAGATGGTTGAAATTGATGGGAAGATGGATGGAGCCAAATACAGGACCATTCTGGAAGAAAACCTGATGGAGTCTGCAAAAGACCTGAGACTGGGACGGAGATTTGTCTTCCAACAAGACAATGATCCAAAACATAAAGCAAAATCTACAATGGAATGGTTCAAAAATAAACATATCCAGGTGTTAGAATGGCCAAGTCAAAGTCCAGACCTGAATCCAATCGAGAATCTGTGGAAAGAACTGAAAACTGCTGTTCACAAATGCTCTCCATCCAACCTCACTGAGCTTGAGCTGTTTTGCAAGGAGGAATGGGAAAAAATGTCAGTCTCTCGATGTGCAAAACTGATAGAGACATACCCCAAGCGACTCACAGCTGTAATCGCAGCAAAAGGTGGCGCTACAAATTATTAACTTAAGGGGGCTGAATAATTTTGCACGCCCAATTTTTCAGTTTTTGATTTGTTAAAAAAGTTTGAAATATCCAATAAATGTCGTTCCACTTCATGATTGTGTCCCACTTGTTGTTGATTCTTCACAAAAAAATACAGTTTTATATCTTTATGTTTGAAGCCTGAAATGTGGCAAAAGGTCGCAAAGTTCAAGGGGGCCGAATACTTTCGCAAGGCACTGTATATATATCTTACCTCTCTCTCTCTGTCTGTATGTCCCTCTCTTTCTATTTCTCTTTCTTTCTTTGCTCTCTCTCTCTCTCTCTTTCTTTCTGTCTCTCCTCCATGTTTGATCTAATAGTGTGTAATGGTGTGAAAAGTGCCTTTGGCAGCCTATCCACTCAACCAGGTCCACAGTTATACAGTGCCTTTGGAAAGTAGTCATACCCCTTGACTTATTCCAAAGGTTGTTATACTTATGTAAATTAGATATTTCTGTATTTCATT
This sequence comes from Oncorhynchus mykiss, assembly GCF_057628025.1. Taxonomy (NCBI): domain Eukaryota; kingdom Metazoa; phylum Chordata; class Actinopteri; order Salmoniformes; family Salmonidae; genus Oncorhynchus; species Oncorhynchus mykiss. The sequence goes on along the minus strand of NC_143032.1, from coordinate 64,240,872 downwards.
TTCAATAAACATTTCTACAAATATTTTTTCACTTTGTCATTATGGGTATTGTGTGTAGATTTGTGAGATACTTAAACAATATATATCCATTTTAAATTCAGGCTGTAATAAAATGTGGAACAAAATGTGGAAAAAAAGCCAAGGCGTATGAATACTTTCTGAAGGCACTGTACATGCTCTGGACTGATGATCAGCCTCAGTGGTGTGTGTGTGTGTGTGTGTGTGTGTAATGTTCACATTGTTCCCTTTCTCTTCTCCTTTTTTGCTTTTTTTGTTTTCATTTTGGCCGTGTCATCATTTGCCAAGTGTGCTAGCCTGTAGTCATCAACAATCATGCGATCGCCGAGTTGACTTTTATAACATAGAAACATTTGCTGTAACTCTGTTGTCCTGTATGGTGGATGGGTTATATTAAGGGTAAGGGTGGACAGGGTTGGGTAGGGCTCTATTTAGGAGTGTTATTTATATGAGGTGATACGGTGATACACTCCTTCACTGTTACCTTGTGTTTAATACACTCCTTCACTGTTACCTTGTGTTTAATACACTCCTTCACTGTTACCTTGTGTTTAATACACTCCTTCACTGTTACCTTGTGTTTAATACACTCCTGCAAATAAACTCACTAGTTCCTCTATCAAAATGTACTGATGAAAATAGCTGGTGCTGGTGTAACTGAGTCAGGTTTGTAGGCCTCCTTGCTCGCACACGCTTATTCCGTTCTGCCCACAGATTTTCTATATGATTGAGGTCAGGGCTTTGTGATGGCCACTCCAATACCTTGACTTTGTTGTCCTTAAACTATTTTGCCACAACTTTGGAAGTATGCTTGGGGTCATTGTCCATTTGGAAGACCCTTTTGCGACCAAGCTTTAATTTCCTGACTGATGTCTTTCTTCAATATATCCACATAATTGTCCTGCCTCATGATGCCATCTATTTTGTGAAGTGCAGCAGTTGCTCCTGCAGCAAAGCACCCTCACAACATGATGCTGCCACCCCGTGCTTCACGGTTGGGGATGGTGTTCTTCAGCTTGCAAGCCTCCCCCTTTTTCCTCCAAACATAACGATGATCATTATGGCCAAACAGTTCTATTTCTGTTTCATCAGACCAGAGGACATTTCTCCAAAAAGCACCACCTTTCTTCCAATGTGCAGTTGCAAACCGTAGTCTGGCTTTTTTTATGGCGGTTTTTGAGCAATGGCTTCTTCCTTGCTGAGAGGCCTTTCAGGTTGTGTCGATTTAGGACTCGTTTTACTGTGGATATAGATACTTTTGTACCTGTTTCCTCCAGCATCTTCACAAGGTCCTTTGCTGTTGTTCTGGGATTTATTTGCACTTTTCGCACCAAAGTACGTTCATCTCTAGGAGACAGAACGCGTCTCCTTCCTGAGCGGTATGGTATGATGGCTGCGTGGTCTCATGGTGTTTATACTTGCGTACTATTGTTTGTACAGATGAACATGGTACCTTCAGGCATTTGGAAATTGCTCAAAATGATGAACCAGACTTGTGGTCTACAATTTGGATGATTTCTTTTGATTTTCCCATGATGTCAAGCAAAGAGGCACTGAGTTTGAAATACAATCACAGATACACCTCCAATTGACTCAAATGCTGTCAATTAGCCAATCAGAAGCTTCTAAAGCCATGACATCATTTTCTGGAATTGTCCAAGCTGTTTAAAGGCACAGTCACCTTAGTGTATGTAAACCTCTGACCCACTGGAATTGTGATACAGTGAATTAATTATATGTGAAATAATCTGTCTGTGAACAATTGTTTTTAAAAATTACTTGTGTCAGGCACAAAGTAGATGTCCCAACTAATGTGCAAAAACTATAGTTTGTTAACAAGAAATTATTGGAGTGCTTGAAAAATGAGTTTTAATGACTCCAACCTAAGTGTATGTACACTTCCAACTTCAACTGTATATCCTAGTAGTCTGATTGGTTTACATGCTGTGCATGCTCTGTATTTGACAGCCCCTCTGTCTGTCCCTGCAGAGCCTCTCTCCCAGTGACTGCTGGGTAGGAAATGGTAAACTGGTTTCTAGGTACATCAATTCCCACTAATAACAAGTGTCAGTGTCATTTGAAAACACATTGATTTTGTGAACTGACACAGAAAGGTAGGGAGAGAGCACAGCCTAGGGAAGAGGTATAGAGAGAGAGAGAGAGCACGGCCTAGGGAAGAGGTATAGAGAGAGAGAGAGCACGGCCTAGGGAAGAGGTGTATAGAGAGAGAGAGCACAGCCTAGGGAAGAGGTATAGAGAGAGAGAGAGCACGGCCTAGGGAAGAGGTATAGAGAGAGAGAGAGCACGGCCTAGGGAAGAGGTATAGAGAGAGAGAGAGCACGGCCTAGGGAAGAGGTATAGAGAGAGAGAGCACGGCCTAGGGAAGAGGTATAGAGAGAGAGAGAGCACGGCCTAGGGAAGAGGTATAGAGAGAGAGAGAGAGAGAGAGGGGGCCTCTGCGATTACTGTGTGTGTGTGTGTGTGTGTGTGTGAGGGGGAGAGGGAGAGAGAGAGGGCCTCTGGGATTACAATATGAGTGTGTGTGAGAGGGAGAGAGAGGGCCTCTGGGATTACAATGTGTGTGTGAGAGGGAGAGAGAGAGAGAGTGGGAGAGGGCCTCTGGGATTACTGTGTGTGTGTGTGTGTGTGTGTGTGTGTGTGTGTGTGTGTGTGTGTGTGTGTGTGTGTGTGTGTGTGTGTGTGAGCGAGAGAGAGAGGGAGAGGGCCTCTGGGATTACAATGTGAGTGTGTGTGAGAGGGAGAGAGAGAGGGAGAGGGCCTCTGGGATTACAATGTGAGTGTGTGTGTGAGAGGGAGAGAGAGAGGGAGAGGGCCTCTGGGATTACAATGTGAGTGTGTGTGTGTGAGAGGGAGAGGGAGAGAGAGAGGGCCTCTGGGATTAGAATGTGAGAGGGAGAGAGAGGGCCTCTGGGATTAGAATGTGAGTGTGTGAGAGAGAGGGAGAGAGAGAGGGGGGGGGTTGTGTGTGTTATTGAGCTAATGGAGGGTCTTGGGCTGTGTAAGGGAGCCCCTCCCTCTGGGCAGAGCAGATAATTTAATTAATGTCAGCTTCCTCATCCTCCCTCCCTCGCTCCCTCCCTCCCTCCCTGCCTCTCTCTCATCCTCCCTTCTACACGTTCATACATAGAGAAAATGGCCGCATCTCCCCATAACATTCCTCTCACACTCTCTGAGCTTTTAAGGTTTATGGATAACAGCTATTCGTAGGGTTATTGTTATTTATCTTGATATAATGACTTTACCCAAAGTGAAGCCTGCTTCAGCCAGCCTGTCATTGTGTACTTTATTAAAAGCAGAAGCAGTCCGGTACCAAGGCTAGCTACCTGAAGATTCACAAAATATATCTTCTGCTTGATAAACTTCATCTGACCATTGCTCTCTGTTCAGCCCAGTTCGAAGGAATTCACCAAACTGTAATGACAGTAAGCACATACGGTTCTGAATACATTTACAACGTTTGGTTCATCCCTGAATCCTTAGCAGTGCCAGGTTGACAGTAACTAAATTAGGCTATGTATTCTACAGGTGATATAGCTTTATCTGACCTCTGCTCTCTGTGTTTTCTACAGGTGGTATAGCTTTATCTGACCTCTGCTCTCTGTGTTTTCTACAGGTGGTATAGCAGGGGGTATAGAAATCTGTATCACCTTCCCTACAGAGTATGTGAAGACTCAGCTACAACTGGACGAGAAGGCCAACCCTCCCAAATACAGGGGCATCGGTGAGTTTCTGACTGTATGGTTGTGTGTTTGTGTATGTGTGTGTCCTCCCACCCTACAACACACAACACATACAGTTTTGGTCAAAAGTTTTGAGAATGACACAAATATTAATTTTCACAAAGTCTGCTGCCTCAGTGTCTTTAGATATTTTTGTCAGATGTTACTATGGAATACTGAAGTATAATTATAAACATTTCATAAGTGTCAAAGGCTTTTATTGACAATTACATGAAGTTGATGCAAAGAGTCAATATTTGCAGGGTTGACCCTTCTTTTTCAAGACCTCTGCAATCCGCCCTGGCATGCTGTCAATTAACTTCTGGGCCACATCCTGACTGATGGCAGCCCATTCTTGCATAATCAATGCTTGGAGTTTGTCAACATTTGTGGGTTTTTTGAGGATTGACCACAAGTTCTCAATGGGATTAAGGTCTGGGGAGTTTCCTGGCCATTGACCCAAAATATCGATGTTTTGTTCCCCGAGTCACTTAGTTATCACTTTTGCCTTATGGCAAGGTGCTCCATCATGCTGGAAAAGGCATTGTTCGTCACCAAACTGTTCCTGGATGGTTGGGAGAAGTTGCTCTCGGAGGATGTGTTGGTACCATTCTTTATTCATGGCTGTGTTCTTATGCAAAATTGTGAGTGAGCCCACTGCCTTGGCTGAGAAGCAACCCCAAACATTAATGGTCTCAGGATGCTTTACTGTTGGCATGACACAGGACTGATGGTAGCGCACACCTTGTCTTCTCCGGACAAGCTTTTTTCCGGATGCCCCAAACAATCGGAAAGAGGATTCATCAGAGAAAATGACTTTACCCCAGTCCTCAGCAGTCCAATCACTGTACCTTTGCAGAATATCAGTCTGTCCCTGATGTTTTTCCTGGAGAGAAGTGGCTTCTTTGCTGCCCTTCTTGACACCAGGCCATCCTCCAAAAGTCTTTGCCTCACTGTGCGTGCAGATGAACTCACACCTGCCTGCTGCCATTCCTGAGCAAGCTCTGTACTGCTGGTGCCCCGATCCCGCAGCTGAATCAACTTTAGGAGACGGTCCTGGCACATGCTGGACTTTCTTGGGCACCATGAAGCCTTCTTCACAACAATTGAACTGATCTCCTTGAAGTTCTTGATGATCATATAAATGGTTGATTTAGGTGCAATCATACTGGCAGCAAAATCCTTGCCTGTGAAGCCCTTTATGTGCAAAGCAATGATGACAGCACGTTTTTAACCATGGTTGACAGAGGAAGAACAATGATTCCAAGCACCACCCTCCTTTTGAAGCTTCCAGTCTGTTATTTGAACTCAATCAGCATGACAGAGTGTTCCCCAGCCTTGTCCTCGTCAACACTCACACCTGTGTTAACGAGAGAATCACTGACATGATGTCAGCTGGTCCTTTTGTGGCAGGGCTGAAATGCAGTGGAAATGTTTTTGGGGATTCAGTTCATTTGCATGGCAAAGAGGGACTTTGCAATTAACTGCAATTCATCTGATCACTCTTCATAACATTCTGGAGTATATGCAAATTGCCATCATACAAACTGAGGCAGAAGACTTTGTGAAAATTAATGTTTGTGTCATTCTCAAAACTTTTGGCCAAGACTGTACAGTGCATTCGGAAAGTATTCAGCCCCCTTGACTTTTTCCACATTTGTTACACGTTACAGTCTTATTCTAAAATGGATGAAATCTGTTTTTTTTGTGTGTGTGTTCTTCATCAATCGACACACAATACCCCATAATGACAAAGTGAAACAGGTTTTTAGAATTTTTTTGTAAATGTATTAAAAATAAAAACAGATACCTTATTTACACAAGTATTCAGACCCTTTGCTATGAAACTCAAAGTTAAGCTCAGGTGCATCCTGTTTCCATTGTCATCCTTCAGATGTTTCTACAACTTGATTGGAGTCCACCTGTCGGAAATTCAATTGATTGGACATGATTTGGAAAGACACTACCCTTGTCTACATAAGGTCCCACAGTTGACAGTGCATTTCAGAGCAAAAAACAAGCTATGAGGTCGAAGGAATTCTCCGTAGAGCTCCGAGACAGGATTGTGTCGAGGCACAGATCTGGGGAAGGGTACCAAAACATTTCTGCAGCATTGAAGGTCCCCAAGAATACAGTGGCCTCCATCATTCTTAAATGGAAGAAGTTTGGAACCACCGAGACTCTTCCTAGACCTGGCCGCCTGGCCAAACTGAGCAATTGGGGGAGAAGGACCTTGGTCAAGGAGGTGACCAAGAACCCGATGGTCACTCTGACAGAGCTCCAGAGTTCCTCTGTGGAGATGGGAGAATCTTCTAGAAGGACAACCATCTCTGCAGCACTCCACCAATCAGGCCTTTATGGTGGAGTGGCAAGACGAAAGCCACTCCTCAGTAAAAGGCACATGACAGCCCGCTTGGATTTTGCCAAAAGGCACATAAAGACTCTCAAACCATGAGAAACAAGATTTTCTGGTCTGATGGAACCAAGAAGGAACTCTTTGTTCTGAATGCCAAGCGTCACATCTGGAAGAAACCTGGCACCATCCCTACGGTGAAGCATGGTGGTGGCAGCATCATGCTGTGTGGATGCAGGAGTCTTATGGCTTGGGGCTAGAAGCTATTCAGAAGCCTCTTGGACCTTGACTTGGCGGTCCGGTACCGCTTGCCATGCGGTGACAGAGAGAACAGTCCATCATTTTTAGGGCCTTCCTCTGACACCGCCTGGTATAGAGGTCCTGGATGACAGGAAGCTTGGCCCCAGTGATATACTGGGCCGTTTGTACTACCCTCTGTAGCGTCTTGCGGTCAGAGACCGAGCAGTTGCCATGCCAGGCAGTGGTGCAACCAATGCTCTCGATGGTGTGAGAGGATCTGAGGACCCATGCCAAATCTTTTCAGTCTCCTGAGGGGGAATAGGTTTTGTCGTGCCCTATTTACAACTGTCTTGGTGTGCTTGGACCATGTTAGTTTGTTGGTGATGTGAACACCAAGGAACTTGAAGCTCTCAAACTGCTCCACTACAGCCCCGTCGATGAAAATGGGGGCGTGCTCAGCTTCATTCTCCTAATGAAGTCACAGGCTTCATTAGGAAATGTGTTGATGATGTTGTACCCACAATAACAGTATGGACATACCCCAACTAAAAACCCTGGATGAACAGAGATATCTGTGCCATGCTGAGAGCCCGTATTGCAGCATTCTATGTCAGAAGAACAAACCCTGATGTCTCGTATCTGCTTGTGTAGACTCTCGCTGCTCCGGATGACAAGATGCTCTCACTCTCCAAGGCTGACGTAAGGAAAACTCTCGTGAATACTCACAAAGCCGCAGGCCTTGGCCGTGTCCTCAGAGTGTGTGCTGACCAGCTGGCTGTAACACATCTGGACAAGAGGAACACCGATGTGAGAATTCTGTTCATTGACTACAGTTCAGGATTCAACACAATTGTTCCCTTCAAGCTCGATACCAAACTCAGAGCCATGGGTCTGGACACCACCCTCTGCAACTGGATCCTGGACTTCCTGACTGGCAGACCACCGGCTGTGAGGATTGGCAACAACACCTCCTCCACACTGATTCTTAACACAGGGCCTCCCAGGGGTGTGTCCTCAGCCCTGTTCACCCACAACTGCGTGGCTCCATCATCAAGTTTGCTGACGACACCACGGTTGTAGATGTAACAGTATAACTTTAATCCGTCCCCTCGCCCCAACCTGGGCTCGAACCTGGGACCCTCTGCACACATCAACAGTCACCCTCGAAGCATCGTTCCCCATCGCTCCACAAAAGCCCCTCTGCAAGGGGAACCACTACTTCAAGGTCTCAGAGCAAGTGACGTCACCGATTGAAATGCTATTAGCACGCACCACCGCTAACTAGCTAGCCATTTCACATCCGTTACATAGGTCTCTAACTAACATCGACGAGTCAGCCTAACCCTAACCCTCAAAAGATACAAGGTCGTCATTGTGTTTACCAAACCAATCAACCTTCATCTCTCTTGCGCGTGCTTTCTCTCTCTCTTTCTCTCTGGCCCTCTCAGGATCTAATGATCAAATTACCCATCATCCTCAGGTGCATTAGTGATTCTGGCAGGCTGTCACTGTGCTTGTTTGTATGACTGTAAACAGACAGACACACACACACACACACACACACACACACACACACACACACACACACACACACACACACAGTGTCAGTCTGGTTTCTCTTGGCTGGAGCTCTGAGGATCTGAGACCATCTTAATGAGGCCTGCAGACAGATGTCGCTGTCTCATACTAGCTAGTGTGTGTGAATATTAATATGTGATTAATGCTCACTGTGTGTCTATAGCTGGTTGTATGTTAATTTTAGGTTGTGTGTTAATTGTGTGTGTGTAGGTGATTGTGTGAAGCAGACAGTACAGGGTCATGGGGTGAGGGGACTGTATAGAGGACTCAGCTCACTGCTCTACGGATCCATACCCAAATCAGCTGTCAGGTATGTAGAAGGCACCTAACCCCACACAAACACATGCACACTCACTCACATACCCACAATGCATAGCTCAAATGTCACACTGGTCTCTGTAGTGTGGCTTCTGAGACCGAGGCATTTATCATCTTTCTCTGTAGTGTGGCTTAAGGAACGTCTGAGACCGGGGCATTTATCATCTTTCTCTGTAGTGTGGCTTAAGGAACGTCTGAGACTGGGGCATTTATCATCTTTCTCTGTAGTGTGGCTTAAGGAACGTCTGAGACCGGGGCATTTATCATCTTTCTCTGTAGTGTATCTTAAGGAACGTCTGAGACCGGGGCATTTATCATCTTTCTCTGTAGTGTGGCTTAAGGAACGTCTGAGACCGGGGCATTTATCATCTTTCTCTGTAGTGTGGCTTAAGGAACGTCTGAGACTGGGGCATTTATCATCTTTCTCTGTAGTGTGGCTTAAGGAACGTCTGAGACCGGGGCATTTATCATCTTTCTCTGTAGTGTGGCTTAAGGAACGTCTGAGACCGGGGCATTTATCATCTTTCTCTGTAGTGTGGCTTAAGGAACGTCTGAGACCGGGGCATTTATCATCTTTCTCTGTAGTGTGGCTTAAGGAACGTCTGAGACCGGGGCATTTATCATCTTTCTCTGTAGTGTATCTTAAGGAACGTCTGAGACCGGGACATTTATCATCTTTCTCTGTAGTGTATCTTAAGGAACGTCTGAGACCGGGACATTTATCATCTTTCTCTGTAGTGTATCTTAAGGAACGTCTGAGACCGGGGCATTTATCATCTTTCTCTGTAGTGTGGCTTAAGGAACGTCTGAGACTGGGGCATTTATCATCTTTCTCTGTAGTGTGGCTTAAGGAACGTCTGAGACTGGGGCATTTATCATCTTTCTCTGTAGTGTGGCTTAAGGAACGTCTGAGACCGGGGCATTTATCATCTTTCTCTGTAGTGTGGCTTAAGGAACGTCTGAGACCGGGGCATTTATCATCTTTCTCTGTAGTGTGGCTTAAGGAACATCTGAGACCGGGGCATTTATCATCTTTCTCTGTGTCTTAAAGGGCAGAGCCTGTCTGTAGACTGGACAGAGCTGCCACTCAGTGTCTCAGTGGAGATACAGAGAGGAAAACCTGTGGGTGTGTGTGTGGGGGTGGGGGGGGGGGGGCAGATAGAGGCCATGGGCTTTAATGTAGAGAGACTGATCTTTTTAATCCACCCACCTAACTCCACCTGCCTCCCCTCCTCATCCTCTTTCCCGTCCTTTCATCCCCATACACCCCCCACCCCGTTCTCCATGTACCTGCCTCCTCTCTCCTACCCTCCATCTCTTGGCAAAGAGCGACTGACCTTGCAGATAGAGCCCTGATGGGGTTTAATGTAGAGAGACTGACCTTGCAGATAGAGCCCTGATGGGGTTTAATGTAGAGAGACTGACCTTGCAGATAGAGCCCTGATGGGGTTTAATGTAGAGAGACTGACCTTGCAGACAGAGCCCTGATGGGGTTTAATGTAGAGAGACTGACCTTGCAGATAGAGCCCTGATGGGGTTTAATGTAGAGAGACTGACCTTGCAGATAGAGCCCTGATGGGGTTTAATGTAGAGAGACTGACCTTGCAGATAGAGCCCTGATGGGGTTTAGGAGACTCTTCATGGTCTCTGTGACAACCAAAGTGCCTCTGACTTATCCTGGACTATGGATGAAGGCCCAGCTGTCATCCGTCATGTTGTAACAATACACTTTTTTCTCTTCTGTTTGAATTGGCTAAAGAGAGGAGGTAGTTATTGTCCATTTAGTCATTTTAATGTGCTAATCTAAAGTGTAGTTCAAAAAAGTATTTTGCCACTTCCTTGTAGTCCAAGTAAGGTGGATGAGAAAGAGAGAGACCGAGAGAGAGACCAAGAGAGAGACCAAGAGAGAGACCAAGAGAGAGGGAGAGAAATAGAAAGAGAGAGACCAAGAGAGAGGGAGATAAATAGAAAGAGACCAAGCGAGAGGGAGAGAGTAAGAGAAAGAGAGAGACCAAGAGAGAGGGAGAGAAATAGAAAGAGAGAGAGAAATGAGAGACACCTGTTTTGAAACTCCTTTCACGGTATAGAGGTATCATTGCCTTCTGTTTGCCAGTCAGAGTGTGTGTGTTCCTGCACGGCAGAGAGAGTATGTGAGTCATGAAGCGGCTGTCACTCAAACAAACAAACACGAGTCTTGAATAGAGACAGATAAACATATGCTGAATTTGAAAGAACAAAGAAATATGAGGTAAAAAAAGAGAAAGAAAGATAGTGAGAGCAAAATGAGGGGTAGAGGGAGAAGAGATGAGGAAATAGAACAGCAAAACAAACCCAGAGATAGAGACAGATCATCAATGTCTGAGACAGACATGAAGACATCGCTCAGACCAGACACTCTCGGGTGAGGGGGCAGAGGCACAAGAACTCTAGCCTTGTGAAACCAACCTGATCTTGCAGTAGTTCACATTCTGTGAGTGTACTGCTTTAATAGTAGTTCACATTCTGTGAGTGTACTGCTTTAATAGGCTACATGAAAACATACTGTTAATCAACACTAAGTGGCAAAGTGTTTTTCTTCCCCCTCTCCTCCTCCTCCCCCTCTCCTCCTCCTCCCCCTCTCCTCCTATCTTCTACCATGTTCAGTTTGTCCCTGCTATCACCACAATCCAATTCCTGCTATAAATAATCTTCCCAGTGAAGGACTCTATGGAACAGCATCTCCTAACTGATTACACACACACACACACACACACACACACACACACACACACACACACACACACACACACACACACACACACACACACACACACACACACACACACACACACACACACACACACGCACGCACGCACTTGCTTCCTGAGGTGAAACGGAACTCTCAGCTCACTTCCATGGTTGCAGTTGCTGGGCATCCGTTGCTTGCTGAGGCTTTATTGCTACATTTTTTAACATGGAAGCGCCTTGTGCTGGGTTGTAAAAAATTGAGTTCACTAGCAGTTTGTTTCACTTCACCTGGGCATCGAAGGAAGTAATTTGCCTCTTGCCTTGAAGTGTATCTGTGTATCCACTTCCATAGGACTGAGGCAAGACTTCTACTGTGATTACTAAGCACTTCTTTACTATGGGTTCAGAGAGGAAACTGGTGTGAAATTCTGCTCCTCGGTAGTTTAACTGATTAAACCCAAAATGGCTTCCTCTAAGGTGTCCAGTGGGGTTAGAACTCTTTGAAGACTTTTCATTGTTTCTGTAGCTCATCCAGAGATATCAGTAACTCTGACCTTCCTCATCTTCACAGTTATACAGTATCAGTTTCTGTGTTTTACTGTCACCAAGGTAACAAGCTCAGCCACTCAGCTGAAGAGGACGCAGGCTAGAGGGAGATTCTAATGAGATTCTAATATGATTCTAAAACATTTTAGATGTAGGTTCTAGTCTGATATTCTTAGAGATAGACTAATGTTAAACTCCTCTTCCTGATATCACTGTACCACACTCAAACCTGAGCAGCAGCTCTGCTTGTTATTGATGACTCTAACTCAGAAGAACTACATTGATTGAACTGGTTAAACTGACTGGAATGGACTCTCTCTCTTTTTTTTCTCTCTCCTCCCCTCTCCTCCCCTCCCTCAGGTTTGGTGTGTTTGAGTATCTCAGTAACCATGCCCGTGACGAGGCAGGGAAGTTGAACAGCACCAGGGGTCTGCTATGTGGGCTGGGGGCTGGAGTCATGGAGGCTGTATTCATAGTCTGCCCCATGGAGACTGTCAAGGTGCGTCTGAGACAGAGCATCTATCTACCCCCCTCTCATCTTTCTGTCTCTCTCTCCCCTTCCTCTCCTCTATACCCCTCTCCCTGTCTTCCTCCCCTTCCTGTCGCTCTCCTCCTCCTCCTCTCCTCTTCCTGTATCTCTCCCCTATACCCCTCTCTCCTCTTCCTATCGCTCTCCTCCTCCTCGTCTCTCTCCCCTTCCCCTCCTCTTCCTATCGCTCTCCTCTCCTCTTCCTATCGCTCTCCTCCTCCTGTCTCTCTCCTCCTCCCTTTTCCTGTATCTCTTTCTCTCCTCCATGCCCACCTCTCACTCCCCCTCTCCTCTTTCTTGTCTTTATCTTCCACTCCTCTCCTCTCAGATTAAGTGTCACTGATATCCCCTACCCACTGATCTGAGGTCAGATTGGCTGTTCAGCTGATGATAATAATATTTAATAATCATTTGGTGGGTGCTTATATTTTTCCTATTTCACACATGTGAATTGGAGATATGTTTTTTTTTTTTGCATATCCCACTCTCCCTGAGACACCCTCAGAGATTGAGGTCACGGCCAGGGTTTGGCATTATCAGCGGCGACCCTGGAGAAATTTGAGTTAAGTGCCTTGCTCAAGGGCACATCGACATATTTTCACCTTGTCAGCTTGGGGATATGAACTAGCGACCCATGGTTACTGGCCCAACACTCTAACCGCTAGGCTATCTGTTTTAGATGGAGATGGGTAGAAAGAGCTGATCCCAAATCAGTTTCTAGATTTGTTAACTGTCTAATCCAACAGCTGTGTGAGGGTGAGTTGAGAGTGTACTCTGATATTCTCTGAAGTAAAGCCCAAGGCTGTCTTGTCTGCTCTCAGTGCTCTGAGAAACTGATAATAAAATAATAAGGAACATTGGGAAAAAGTGATAATTCTATTTTCTTGGAGCAGGCTTGGGATTGTTAATAAAAGTGTGTGTGTGTGTGTGGCGATCACACTGTCCCTGTGTTCTTTCTCAAGGTTAAGTTCATCCATGACCAGTCTTCAGCCAACCCCAAATACAGAGGCTTCTACCATGGAGTCAGGGAGATCATCAGAACCCAAGGTAAGAAAGGTGTAGGGGGAGGTTACCCATAGACACTGATCTAAGGTCACTTTTGCATTTCTCCATGGTAAGGTTAGGGTTTAGGGAGGGTAGTCTTTGTCCTACCACCCTAAACTGGAGCCGTCAACAAAGGCCTTACATGTGGATTCACACTGACATCCACTGTTTAAAGAGGGTAATGCATATGCTGCTACTACATCCAGTGATGCTAAGTGCTGCTAAGTGCTGCTGTCTGCTTTTGTCCCCAAGGTTTTAGGGGGACCTACCAAGGCCTGACAGCCACCGTTCTGAAGCAGGGCTCCAACCAAGCCATCCGATTCTACGTCATGACCTCCCTCAGGAACTGGTACAAAGGTATGAGACTTCAAAGTTGTGTGGCAGATGATATCCCGTTCCCTATATAGGGCTTTGGTCAGAAGCACCCTGAGCCATCATCATCAGGAAGCTTGAGTACAGGTCTACACCACACAGAAAATGCTGACCTCTAGTGGTCAATTGGAAAAAGGTACTCTCTTTGACAAGCGTCAAAAGAGAGTATGTCTCTTGGGTGAGTGTTAAACAGCATTCTGTCTGTGTCTCCTTTTCCCAGGGGATAACCCCAATAAGGCTGTTAACCCCGTGGTGACGGGAACATTTGGAGCCATTGCAGGAGCAGCCAGTGTGTTCGGGAACACCCCACTGGATGTCATCAAGACCAGGATGCAGGTACAGCATAGGGTAGCATCTACAGGCACTTGTTTAGATCTGAAAGGATTGAATGTGTTAATAATATATGTATGACTTAACTCTACCTCTGTCTAAGGGAATAAGCCTGTTTTTTTCTTTCTAAGGGTCTGGAGGCTCATAAGTATAAGAGTACACTGGACTGTGCCGTCAAGATCATGAGACACGAGGGTGTACGAGCGTAAGTGCACCACTATACTCTTCTATACAATCACACTTTATTCATGACACCCTTCAGGAGCATAAGGATTCTTGAGGTTCTACTCCAGAGATCATGTGTTCTATATGCAATTCTATGTTCTACTCTCCTTGTTCTATGTTCTCTAGGTTTTATAAGGGGACGGTTCCTCGGCTGGGCCGTGTGTGTCTGGATGTGGCCATCGTCTTCATCATCTATGAGGAGGTGGTCAAGGTTCTCAACACGGTCTGGAAGACGGAGTGAGGGGGAATGAGCCTCTGACCTCTCTGGGCCAGACAGGACCGGACAAATGAGCCTACTACCACTCTGTAGTGGGTGCCCTGTCATTCTGAGTTAAAGCATAGTGGTTCTGCCTTGGCCTGAGGGTCTAGCTACAGTAACAGTTACAGTAACAGCTACAGTAACAGTTACAGTAACAGTAACAGTAACAGTAACAGCTACAGTAACAGTTACAGTAACAGTTACAGTAACAGTTACAGTAACAGCTACAGTAACAGTTACAGTAACAGCTACAGTAACAGTTACAGTTACAGTTACAGTAACAGTTACAGTAACAGTAACAGCTACAGTAACAGTTACAGTTACAGTAACATTTACAGTAACAGTTACAGTTACAGTAACAGTTACAGTAACAGTTACAGTAACAGCTACAGTTACAGTAACAGTAACAGCTACAGTAACAGTAACAGTTACAGTAACAGTTACAGTAACAGCTACAGTAACAGTTACAGTAACAGCTACAGTAACAGCTACAGTAACAGTTACAGTAACAGTTACAGTAACAGCTACAGTAACAGTTACAGTAACAGCTACATGAGTTGAAACTTATACCACCCAATGAAAAAGGTTATCCTTTTGATCATTTATGACCAAGCCTTTAATGCAATTATTTTAAGTGTGATACAACATATTTTTATAATACTTATGATTAGAATAATACATGTTTAATTGCAGAGTTTGTTTTACTCTGTTCCAGATGCCAAGCCCTCCAGTAGCAAGCTGCTAAATTGTGACAAACCTAATTATTGTTACAGTTCTACTGTAACACAACTCACCCTTTTGGGCTGGCTAACAGCGTTTTCCTCAAGTGAGAAGTATGCATAGAGTAATATATTCTGACCAAGAGAAGAGAAAAAATGTAAATAATATACTGATTCATAATATATTGATCAGAGTCTTTATCGATGTATTTATTGAACGTTGAATGTTGACTAATGCGTCTTTGTGTTTGAGACCGTTGCTGTTATACTGTGCAGTGTTATGTACTAAATAGTAAGCCAATGCGCTACAGTGTTAACATTAAAGTACTGTAGGGATTGGGTGGGTGCAAGAGGTCGCATTGAGTTCATTACAGTTCATTCCGACTCAACCATAACCCAGATTCCTACCACAGATGTTTGTGTTCCACATAGATCAGCCACGTTCTGAGATGGAACCCTGGGGGAACATTCTCATTCCATCCACACACGTTCCAATCATTTCAGAGGCCTTTGTTGTCAATCGTTTTAAAATTCTAAATCATTGACATTCTGTTATATTTGGTGCCATTTTGTTTGTTTTTTTAGTGTTTTAAATTGTTTCTTTATTGTTGCCTTGCAGATGTGCCTATTCATTTATGAAAACAACCATTTTGAAACCATTACAATGTATTATATATTTTTGAATCCATCATCTCATCTAGGTTTTCAGGGTCTTGATTGTACAGTGTAATAATGTGAGAACAGTCTGAGTCTGCACAAATGTCTGCCCTAACAACAAGAAAACATTGCTTTATTTTGCATCAGTGGAATAGTAAATGAAATGCATTGTTATTTAGCTTTTAGCACCCAATGCCTTTGAATCTGTGTTGTCAGTAACGGTAGATTGACTGTTTTGACTCTTGCTTTTGCCTACAGTAAGTGCTGCATAACATATGTACTGTAAGGTGCGGAAGGCCTCAGTCCTCTCCTCAGCATATGCTGTTTAAGGACTGGATTCAATCAGTATCCCAGAAGAGCCGCGTTAAAATGTAAAGGTCATTTCCAATTGAGCCGTCATATGCAGAGTTTACCGTAACAATTGCCTTTAAATTTCAATCGAGCTATAATGCAGATCTTCTGTGATACTTCTGCGATATGGATTGAAACCAACCAGATTCCATAATATCACAATCAAAATTAAATGGATATCATTTCAAATACCTAGAGGAATTTGCTGTGTTTCTTACCTTATTATAACCTCTAAAGCTAAGGTGGCGTTACACTAAGGACCAAAACATAACCGCTTTGCCATTGCATGACTTTATTTGAATTTGTGTTTTTCACTAAGACATTTTAGAAAAGTACTAGCGTGTGTGTGTGTGTGTGTGTGTGTGCGTGCGTGCGTGCGTGCGTGCGTGCGTGCGTGCGTGCGTGCACTCCTCCACCCTACTCCCCTTTGATGAGGTCAGGAAATCTATCTGAAAGTGAAAGAAACAGTTTTATAGTTACAGCATCATGATGTGGTTTCTGCATTCAGACAAGACCATGCTACCATTCATTCGCAACTGAATAGTGGCTCTGGCTATGAATATAAGCTAATGTTAGTTAGTGAATGACATCTGCGGTGGCCATATACAGTTGAAGTCAGAAGTTGACATACACCTTAGCCAAATACATTTAAACTCAGTTTTTCATAATTTCTGACTTTCCCTGTCTTAGGATCACCACTTTATTTTAAGAATGTGAAATGTCAGAATAATAGTGGAGAATGATTTATTTTAGGTTTTATTTCTTTCATCACATTCCCAGTGGATCAGAAGTTTACATACAGTCAATTTGTATTTGGTATTATTGCCTTTAAATTGTTTAACTTGAGTCAAACGTTTCGGGTAGCCTTCCACAAGCTTCCCACAATAAGTTGGGTGAATTTTAGCCCATTCCTCCTGACAGAGCTGGTGTAACTGAGTCAGGTTTGTAGGCCTCCTTGCTCGCACACACCTTTTCAGTTCTGCCCACCAATTTTCTATAGGATTGAGGTCAGGGCTTTGTGATGGCCACTCCAATACCTTGACTTTGTTGTCCTTAAGCCATTTTGCCACAACTTTGGAAATATGCTTGGGGTCATTGTCCATTTGGAAGACCTATTTGCGACCAAGCTTTAGCTTCCTGACTGATGTCTTGAGATGCTGCTTCAATATGTCCACATCATTTTCCTGCCTCAATGCCATCTATTTTGTGAATTGCACCAGTCCCTCCTGCAGCAAAGCACCCCCACAACATGATGCTGCCACCCACGTGCTTCAGGGCTGGGATGGTGTTCTTCGGCTTGCAAGCCTCCCCCTTTTCCTCCAGATGGTCATTATGGCCAGACAGTTATATTTTTGTTTCATCAGATCAGAGGACATTTCTCCAAAAAGTACGGTCCTTGTCCCCATGTACAGTTGCAACACCGTAGTCTGGCTTTTTTATGGCGGTTTTGGAGCAGTGGCTTCTTCCTTGCTGAGTGGCCTTTCAGGTTATGTCGATATAGGGCTCGTTTTACTGTGGATATAGATACTTTTGTACCCGTTTCCTCCAGCATCTTCACAAGGTCCTTTACTGTTGTTCTGGGATTGATTTGTACTTTTCGCACCAAAGTAGGTGCATCTCTAGGAGACAGAACGTGTCTCCTTCCTTAGCGGTATGATGGCTGTGTGGTCCCATGGTGTTTATACTTGCGTTTTATTGTTTGTACAGATGAACATGGTACCTTCAGGCATTTGGAAATTGTTCCCAAGGATGAACCAGACTCATGGAGGTCTACAATTTGGCTGATTTATTTTGATTTTCCCATGATGTCAAGCAAAGAGGCACTGAGTTTGAAGGTAGGCCTTTGAAATACATCCACAGGTAAATCTCCAATGGACTCAAATTATTTCAATTAGCCTATCAGAAGCTTCTAAAGCCATGACATAGTTTTCTGGAATTTTCCAAGCTGTTTAAAGGCACAGTCAACTTAGTGTATGTAAACTTCTGACCCACTGGAATTGTGATACAGTGAATTATAAGTGACATAATCTGTCTAAACAATTGTTGGAAAAATTACTTGTCATGCACAAATTAGATGTTCTAACCGACTTACCAAAACTACAGTTTGTTAACAAGAAATTTGTGGAGTGGTTGAAAAACAAGTTTTAATGACTAACCTAAGTGTACGTAAACTTTCCATTTCAACTGTAGGTACTTGTATAGTATTCTATTCATATGACGCTGGTGTTGTGCAGTACACAAACAAGGGTGTCAATATCATTCTCTTATAGACTACCGTTGAGGTAATTACAGAAGTTAGTTCACTCAAATTCTTGTTATGTGAAGTGTCTGTACCTGTATTTTCCATCCTGTTTTCTTGCACTTTTTCTTGAAAAGTCTTCAACTCCCTCCTCTCATCCTGCATTTATTTTATTGTCTTCTCATCGTCCTGCTCTCTCTCTTTGCTCTTTCTGAGGGAATCCCTTGCCATCGCTACGCTGTCCATCACGTCCCCCAGATTCTGTATTACACTTTCCAGTCTTTTTTGGTCTTTCTCCAGCTCCATTAATGCCTCCTCATATACTTCATTCTCTTCCTTTGTTCTCTACTCCCCTCCTTCCATTATCCTTCTCACTCTCTCATCTGCTCCATTTCCTTCTTCACCCTCTTCTCCATGTACTTCCTTTCTCTCTCCCTCTTTTTCTTTTCCATTTCCTCCTTCCCTTTTCCACCTCTTTTTCACTCTCCTGAATCTTCTCCTTCAATCAAAAACTCAGTTTCTTCTCTATGGTGGCATCCTAAGGCGACAACAGGTGTGGAGTGGGTGCAGCCCGTTTTGAGACATTGTTTCAACGCATAGATCTGCTGATGACGGCATGTCATGGTGTAATGCTTACTCTTTGAGAGGAATAACACACCTACTGTAATCCTACTGTACATAGACTGTAGTCATGAATCATGTGGGGATGAGGTTCTGGTTTAACCAGTTAAGTTGCCATGGTGAACGGTCACCTGACCTGAGTCACAAGACTGAGATTATTAGCCTGATGATCTCTCACTCCTGATTTATAATCTAGCTGTGATAAAAAAACATACCTCCACTCCACAATTAAATGGATTGGAAACCACTGTTTGGGCTCAGGATAGACCTACTGGTTGTAACATGCAGAAGGAAGAGGCAACATGACGCTACAGTTGAGTCATGGAAATTCTCCATTAAATGTCCTTAGAATATTTGAAGAGTAGGCTTTCTACTGTAGGACCCAAATGAATACACACACTTGAGATTGGACAGAGATTGAAATCCTTATGGCCTTGAGCAATTTCTCATTTCTAGGCCATCATATGATTTTGGGAGAATACTTAGGTCACACTTTATTTAGATGGTCATACTATCAACAAATCTGTTGATAAGCAACTGCTTGCTAAGGTTAAGGTTAGGTTTAGGGCAAGTGGATAGTTAGTTGAAACGTTGACAGTTATTGTGAACATCTACAAACCATCTACTTGGGACTATCCAAATTGGGTTTTAATACTTTGTAATAGTCCTATCATAGTACAAGGGGAAAGCCTAATGTAGCTGACACAATTGGCTTTTCCAATGCACTATATACGCACATTCATTTATTTAACCTTTAACTAGGCAAGTCAGTTAAGAACAAATTCTTAGGAACAGTTAACTGCCTTGTTCAGGGACAGAATGACAGATTTTTACCTTGTCAGCTTGGGGATTCGATCTAGCAACCTTTCTGATACTGGCCCAACACTCTAACCACTAGGCTACCTGCCGCCCCACATTGTACAAATACTATCTGTACTACCCTTATTTGATATAGTATTCTTGTCGCATATACTGCACAGCATTACATTTAGGCACTAGTTCAATTAAGGAAGGTTGAAGCAATGGAGTTTTTGAATCAATGAAACCTCATTACCACAACAAATACAATACACCACCATCCATTTACCACAACATATACAATACACCACAACAAATACAATACACCACCATCCATTTACCACAACAAATACAATACACCACCATACATTTACCACAACAATACAATACACCACAACAAATACAATACACCACCATACATTTACCACAACATATACAATACACCACAACAAATACAATACACCACCATCCATTTACCACAACATATACAATACACCACAACAAATACAATACACCACCATCCATTTACCACAACAAATACAATACACCACCATCCATTTACCACAACAAATACAATACACCACAACAAATACAATACACCACCATCATTTACCACAACAAATACAATACACCACAACAAATACAATACACCACCATCCATTTACCACAACATATACAATACACCACAACAAATACAATACACCACCATCCATTTACCACAACAAATACAATACACCACCATCCATTTACCACAACAAATACAATACACCACCATACATTTACCACAACAATACAATACACCACAACAAATACAATACACCCCCATACATTTACCACAACAAATACAATACACCACCATCCATTTACCACAACATATACAATACACCACAATAAATACAATACACCACCATCCATTTACCACAACAAATACAATACACCACCATACATTTACCACAACAATACAATACACCACAACAAATACAATACACCAGCATCCATTTACCACAACAAATACAATACACCACCATCCATTTACCACAACATATACAATACACCACAACAAATACAATACACCACCAACCATTTACCACAACAAATACAATACACCACCATACATTTACCACAACAATACAATACACCACAACAAATACAATACACCACCATCCATTTACCACAACAAATACAATACACCACCATCCATTTACCACAACAAATACAATACCCTACCATACATTTACCACAACAAATACAATACACCACCATCCATTTACCACAACAAATACAATACACCACCATCCATTTACCACACAAATACAATACACCACAACAAATACAATACACCACCATCCATTTACCACAACAAATACAATACACCACCATCCATTTACCACAATAAATACAATACCCTACCATACATTTACCACAACAAATACAATACACCACCATCCATTTACCACAACAAATACAATACACCACCATACATTTACCACAACAATACAATACACCACAACAAATACAATACACCCCCATCCATTTACCACAACAAATACAATACACCACCATCCATTTACCACAACATATACAATACACCACAACAAATACAATACACCACCAGCCATTTACCACAACAAATACAATACACCACCATACATTTACCACAACAATACAATACACCACAACAAATACAATACACCACCATCCATTTACCACAACAAATACAATACACCACCATCCATTTACCACAACAAATACAATACACCACCATCCATTTACCACAACAAATACAATACACCACCATCCATTTACCACAATAAATACAATACCCTACCATACATTTACCACAACAAATACAATACACCACAACAAATACAATACACCACCATCCATTTACCACAACAAATACAATACACCACCATACATTTACCACAACAATACAATACACCACAACAAATACAATACACCCCCATCCATTTACCACAACAAATACAACACACCACCATCCATTTACCACAACAAATACAATACACCACCATCCATTTACCACAACAAATACAATACACCACCATCCATTTACCACAACAAATACAATACACCACCATCCATTTACCACAACAGATACAATACACCCCCATCCATTTACCACAACATATACAATACACCAAAACAAATACAATACACCACCATCCATTTACCACAACAAATACAATACACCACCATACATTTACCACAACAATACAATACACCACAACAAATACAATACACCACCATCCATTTGCCACAACAAATACAATACACCACCATCCATTTACCACAACAAATACAATACACCACCATCCATTTACCACAACAAATACAATACACCACCATCCATTTACCACAATAAATACAATACCCTACCATACATTTACCACAACAAATACAATACACCACAACAAATACAATACACCACCATCCATGTACCACAACAAATACAATACACCACCATCCATTTACCACAACATATACAATACACCACAACAAATACAATACACCACCAACCATTTACCACAACAAATACAATACACCACCATACATTTACCACAACAATACAATACACCACAACAAATACAATACACCACCATCCATTTACCACAACAAATACAATAAACCACCATCCATTTACCACAACAAATACAATACACCACCATCTATTTACCACAATAAATACAATACCCTACCATACATTTACCACAACAAATACAATACACCACAACAAATACAATACACCCCCATCCATTTACCACAACAAATACAATACACCACCATCCATTTACCACAACATATACAATACACCACAACAAATACAATACACCAACAACCATTTACCACAACAAATACAATACACCACCATACAGTTACCACAACAATACAATACACCACAACAAATACAATACACCACCATCCATTTACCACAACAAATACAATACACCACCATCCATTTACCACAACATATACAATACACCACAACAAATACAATACACCACCATCCATTTACCACAACATATACAATACACCACAACAAATACAATACACCACCATCCATTTACCACAACATATACAATACACCACAACAAATACAATACACCACCATCTATTTACCACAACAAATACAATACACCACCATCCATTTACCACAACAAATACAATACACCACTATCCATTTACCACAACAAATACAATACACCACCATCCATTTACCACAACAAATACAATACACCACCATCCATTTACCACAATAAATACAATACCCTACCATACATTTACCACAACAATACAATACACCACAACAAATACAATACACCCCCATCCATTTACCACAACAAATACAATACACCACCATCCATTTACCACAACATATACAATACACCACAACAAATACAATACACCACCATCCATTTATCACAACAAATACAATACACCACCATACATTTACCACAACAATACAATACACCACAACAAATACAATACACCACCATCCATTTACCACAACAAATACAATACACCACCATCCATTTACCACAACAAATACAATACACCACCATCCATTCACCACAACAAATACAATACACCACAACAAATACAATACAGCACCATACATTTACCACAACAAATACAATACACCACAACAAATACAATACACCACCATCCATTTACCACAACAAATACAGCACAACAAATACAATACACCACAACAAATACAATACACCACCATCAGTTTACCACAACAAATACAATACACCACAACAAATACAATACACCACAACAAATACAATACACCACAATAAATACAATACACCACAACAAATACAATACACCACCATCCATTTACCACAACAAATACAATACACCACCATCAATTTACCACAACAAATACAATACACCACAATAAATGCAATACACCACAACAAATACAATACACCTCCATACATTTACCACAACAAATACAATACAGCACCATACATTTACCACAACAAATACAATACACCACAACAAATACAATACAGCACCATACATTTACCACAACAAATACAATACACCACAACAAATACAATACACCACCATCCATTTACCACGACAAATACAGCACAACAAATACAATACACCACCATCCATTTACCACAACAAATACACTATACCACCATCCATTTACCACAACAAATACAATACAGCACAACAAATACAATACACCACAACAAATACAATACACCACCATCCAATTACCACAACAAATACAATACACCACAACAAATACAATACACCACAACAAATACAATACACCACAATAAATACAATACACCACAATAAATACAATACACCACAACAGATACAATACACCACAATAAATACAATACACCCCCATCCATTTACCACAACAAATACAATACACCACCATCCATTTACCACAACATATACAATACACCACAACAAATACAATACACCACCATCCATTTACCACAACATATACAATACACCACAACAAATACAATACACCACCATCCATTTACCACAACATATACAATACACCACAACAAATACAATACACCACCATCTATTTACCACAACAAATACAATACACCACCATCCATTTACCACAACAAATACAATACACCACTATCCATTTACCACAACAAATACAATACACCACCATCCATTTACCACAACAAATACAATACACCACCATCCATTTACCACAATAAATACAATACCCTACCATACATTTACCACAACAATACAATACACCACAACAAATACAATACACCCCCATCCATTTACCACAACAAATACAATACACCACCATCCATTTACCACAACATATACAATACACCACAACAAATACAATACACCACCATCCATTTACCACAACAAATACAATACACCACCATACATTTACCACAACAATACAATACACCACAACAAATACAATACACCACCATCCATTTACCACAACAAATACAATACACCACCATCCATTTACCACAACAAATACAATACACCACCATCCATTCACCACAACAAATACAATACACCACAACAAATACAATACAGCACCATACATTTACCACAACAAATACAATACACCACAACAAATACAATACACCACCATCCATTTACCACAACAAATACAGCACAACAAATACAATACACCACAACAAATACAATACACCACCATCAGTTTACCACAACAAATACAATACACCACAACAAATACAATACACCACAACAAATACAATACACCACAACAAATACAATACACCACCATCCATTTACCACAACAAATACAATACACCACCATCAATTTACCACAACAAATACAATACACCACAATAAATGCAATACACCACAACAAATACAATACACCTCCATACATTTACCACAACAAATACAATACAGCACCATACATTTACCACAACAAATACAATACACCACAACAAATACAATACAGCACCATACATTTACCACAACAAATACAATACACCACAACAAATACAATACACCACCATCCATTTACCACGACAAATACAGCACAACAAATACAATACACCACAACAAATACAATACACCACCATCAGTTTACCACAACAAATACAATACACCACAACAAATACAATACACCACAACAAATACAATACACCACAACAAATACAATACAACACAATAAATACAATACACCACAACAAATACAATACACCAAAATAAATACAATACACCACCATCCATTTACCACAACAAATACAATACACCACCATCCATTTACCACAACAAATACAATACACCACCATCTATGTACCAAAACAAATACAATACAGCACCATACATTTACCACAACAAATACAATACACCACAACAAGTACAATACACCACAACAAATACAATACACCACCATCCATTTACCACAACAAATACAATATACCACCATCCATTTACCACAACAAATACAATACAGCACAACAAATACAATACACCACAACAAATGCAATACACCACCATCCAATTACCACAACAAATACAATACACCACAACAAATACAATACACCACAACAAATACAATACACCACAATAAATACAATACACCACAATAAATACAATACACCACAACAAATACAATACACCACAATAAATACAATACACCCCCATCCATTTACCACAACAAATACAATACACCACCATCCATTTACCACAACAATACAATACACCACAACAAATACAATACACCACCATCCATTTACCACAACATATACAATATACCACAACAAATACAATACACAACCATCCATTTACCACAACATATACAATACATCACAACAAATACAATACACCACCATCTATTTACCACAACAAATACAATACACCACCATCCATTTACAACAACAAATACAATACACCACCATCCATTTACCACAACAAATACAATACACCACCATCCATTTACCACAACAAATACAATACACCACCATCCATTTACCACAACATATACAATACACCACAACAAATACAATACACCACCATCCATTTACCACAACAAATACAATACACCACCATACATTTACCACAACAATACAATACATCACAACAAATACAATACACCACCATCCATTTACCACAACAAATACAATACACCACCATCCATTTACCACAACAAATACAATACAAAACCATACATTTACCACAAGAAACACAATACACCACAATAAATACAATACACCACAACAAATACAATACACCACCATCCATTTACCACAACAAATACAATACAACACCATCTATTTACCACACCAAATACAATACACCACCATCCATTTACCACAACAAATACAATACACCACCATACATTTTCCACAACAAATACAATACACCACAACAAATACAATACATCACCATACATTTACCACAACAAATACAATACAGCACCATACATTTACCACAACAAATACAATACACCACAACAAATACAATACAGCACCATACATTTACCACAACAAATACAATACACCACAACAAATACAATACACCACCATCCATTTACCACAACAAATACAATACACCACCATCCATTTACCACAACAAATACAATACACCACAACAAATACAATACACCACCATCATTTACCACAACAAATACAATACACCACAACAAATACAATACACCACCATCCATTTACCACAACAAACACAATACACCACCATCCATTTACCACAACAAATACAATACACCACCATCCATTTACCACAACAAATACAATACACCACAACAAATACAATACACCACCATCCATTTACCACAACAAATACAATACACCACAACACATACAATACACCACCATCAATTTACCACAACAAATACAATACACCACCATCCATTTACCACAACAAATACAATACACCACAACAAATACAATACACCACAATAAATACAATACACCACAACAAATACAATACAACACCATCCATTTACCACAACAAATACAATACACCACCATACATTTACCACAACAAATACAATACACCACCATCCATTTACCACAACAAATACAATACATCACAACAAATACAATACACCACCATACATTTACCACAACAAATACAATACACCACCATCCATTTACCACAACAATACAATACACCACCATCCATTTACCACAAATACAATACACCACAATAAATACAATACACCACAACAAATACAATACACCACCATCCATTTACCACAACAAATACAATACACCACAACACATACAATACACCACCATCAATTTACCACAACAAATACAATACACCACCATCCATTTACCACAACAAATACAATACACCACCATCCATTTACACAACAAATACAATACACCACCATACATTTACCACAACAAATACAATACACCACCATCCATTTACCACAACAAATACAATACACCACAACAAATACAATACACCACCATACATTTACCACAACATATACAATACACCACAACAAATACAATACACCACAATCCATTTACCACAACAATACAATACACCACCATCCATTTACCACAACAAATACAATACACCACAATAAATACAATACACCACAACAAATACAATACAACACCATCCATTTACCACAACAAATACAATACACCACCATACATTTACCACAACAAATACAATACACCACCATCCATTTACCACAACAAATACAATACACCACAACAAATACAATACACCACAACAAATACAATACACCACCATACATTTACCACAACAAATACAATACACCACCATCCATTTACCACAACAATACAATACACCACCATCCATTTACCACAAATACAATACACCACAATAAATACAATACACCACAACAAATACAATACAGCACCATACATTTACCACAACATATACAATACACCAAAACAAATACAATACACCACAATCCATTTACCACAACAATACAATACACCACCATCCATTTACCACAACAAATACAATACACCACAATAAATACAATACACCACAACAAATACAATACAGCACCATACATTTACCACAACATATACAATACACCAAAACAAATACAATACACCACCATACATTTACCACAACAAATACAATACACCACCATACATTTACGACAACAAATACAATACACCACAACAAATACAATACACCACCATACATTTACCACAACAAATACAATACACCACAACAAATACAATACACCACCATACATTTACCACAACAAATACAATACACCACCATCCATTTACCACAACAAATACAATACACCACAACATATATAATACACCAAAACATATACAATACACCACAACATATACAATACACCAACATCCATTTACCACAACAAATACAATACACCACCATACATTTACCACATCAAATACAATACACCACCCTCCATTTACCACAACAAATACAATACACCACAACAAATACAATACAGCACCATACATTTACCACAACATATACAATACACCACAATAAATACAATACACCACAACAAATACAATACAGCACCATACATTTACCACAACATATACAATACACCAAAACAAATACAATACACCACCATACATTTACCACAACAAATACAATACACCACCATACATTTACCACAACAAATACAATACACCACCATCCATTTACCACAACAAATACAATACACCACCATCCATTTACCACAACAAATACAATACACCACCATCCATTTACCACAACAAATACAATACACCACCATACATTTACCACAACAAATACAATACACCACAACAAATACAATACACCACCATACATTTACCACAACAAATACAATACACCACCATCCATTTACCACAACAAATACAATACTCCACAACATATATAATACACCAAAACATATGCAATACACCACAACATATACAATACACCACCATCCATTTACCACAACATATACAATACACCACCATCCATTTACCACAACAATACAATACACCAAAACATATACAATACACCACCATACATTTACCACAACAAATACAATACACCACCATACATTTACCACATCAAATACAATACACCACCCTCCATTTACCACAACAAATACAATACACCACAACAAATACAATACACCACCCTCCATTTACCACAACAAATACAACACACCACAACAAATACAATGCCCTACCATACATTTACCACAATAAATACAATACCCTACCATACATTTACCACAACAAATACAATACACCACCATCCATTTACCACAACAAATACAATACACCACCATCCATTTACCACAACAAATACAATACACCACAACAAATACAATACACCACCATCATTTACCACAACAAATACAATACAGCACCATCCATTTACCACAACAAATACAATACACCACAATCCATTTACCACAACAAATACAATACACCACCATCCATTTACCACAACACATACAATACACCACAACAAATACAATACACCACCATCCATTTACCACAACAAATACAATACACCACCATCCATTTACCACAACAAATACAATACACCACCATCCATTTACCACAACAAATACAATACACCACCATACATTTACCACAACAAATACAATACACCACCATCCATTTACCACAACAAATACAATACACCACAACAAATACAATACACCACAACAAATACAATACACCACCATACATTTACCACAACAAATACAATACACCACCATCCATTTACCACAACAATACAATACACCACCATCCATTTACCACAAATACAATACACCACAATAAATACAATACACCACAACAAATACAATACACCACCATACATTTACCACAACAAATACAATACACCACCATCTATTTACCACAACAAATACAATACACCACCATCCATTTACCACAACAATACAATACACCGCCATCCATTTACCACAACAAATACAATACACCACAACAAATACAATACACCACCATCCATTTACCACAACAAATACAATACACCACAACACATACAATACACCACCATCAATTTACCACAACAAATACAATACACCACCATCCATTTACCACAACAAATACAATACACCACCATCCATTTACACAACAAATACAATACACCACCATACATTTACCACAACAAATACAATACACCACCATCCATTTACCACAACAAATACAATACACCACAACAAATACAATACACCACCATACATTTACCACAACATATACAATACACCACAACAAATACAATACACCACAATCCATTTACCACAACAATACAATACACCACCATCCATTTACCACAACAAATACAATACACCACAATAAATACAATACACCACAACAAATACAATACAACACCATCCATTTACCACAACAAATACAATACACCACCATACATTTACCACAACAAATACAATACACCACCATCCATTTACCACAACAAATACAATACACCACAACAAATACAATACACCACAACAAATACAATACACCACCATACATTTACCACAACAAATACAATACACCACCATCCATTTACCACAACAATACAATACACCACCATCCATTTACCACAAATACAATACACCACAATAAATACAATACACCACAACAAATACAATACACCACCATCCATTTACCACAACAAATACAATACACCACAACACATACAATACACCACCATCAATTTACCACAACAAATACAATACACCACCATCCATTTACCACAACAAATACAATACACCACCATCCATTTACACAACAAATACAATACACCACCATACATTTACCACAACAAATACAATACACCACCATCCATTTACCACAACAAATACAATACACCACAACAAATACAATACACCACCATACATTTACCACAACATATACAATACACCACAACAAATACAATACACCACAATCCATTTACCACAACAATACAATACACCACCATCCATTTACCACAACAAATACAATACACCACAATAAATACAATACACCACAACAAATACAATACAACACCATCCATTTACCACAACAAATACAATACACCACCATACATTTACCACAACAAATACAATACACCACCATCCATTTACCACAACAAATACAATACACCACCATCCATTTACCACAACAAATACAATACACCACCATACATTTACCACAACAAATACAATACACCACCATCCATTTACCACAACAATACAATACACCACCATCCATTTACCACAAATACAATACACCACAATAAATACAATACACCACAACAAATACAATACAGCACCATACATTTACCACAACATATACAATACACCAAAACAAATACAATACACCACAATCCATTTACCACAACAATACAATACACCACCATCCATTTACCACAACAAATACAATACACCACAATAAATACAATACACCACAACAAATACAATACAGCACCATACATTTACCACAACATATACAATACACCAAAACAAATACAATACACCACCATACATTTACCACAACAAATACAATACACCACCATACATTTACCACAACAAATACAATACACCACAACAAATACAATACACCACCATCCATTTACCACAACAATACAATACACCACCATCCATTTACCACAAATACAATACACCACAATAAATACAATACACCACAACAAATACAATACACCACCATCCATTTACCACAACAAATACAATACACCACAACACATACAATACACCACCATCAATTTACCACAACAAATACAATACACCACCATCCATTTACCACAACAAATACAATACACCACCATCCATTTACACAACAAATACAATACACCACCATACATTTACCACAACAAATACAATACACCACCATCCATTTACCACAACAAATACAATACACCACAACAAATACAATACACCACCATACATTTACCACAACATATACAATACACCACAACAAATACAATACACCACAATCCATTTACCACAACAATACAATACACCACCATCCATTTACCACAACAAATACAATACACCACAATAAATACAATACACCACAACAAATACAATACAACACCATCCATTTACCACAACAAATACAATACACCACCATACATTTACCACAACAAATACAATACACCACCATCCATTTACCACAACAAATACAATACACCACAACAAATACAATACACCACAACAAATACAATACACCACCATACATTTACCACAACAAATACAATACACCACCATCCATTTACCACAACAATACAATACACCACCATCCATTTACCACAAATACAATACACCACAATAAATACAATACACCACAACAAATACAATACAGCACCATACATTTACCACAACATATACAATACACCAAAACAAATACAATACACCACAATCCATTTACCACAACAATACAATACACCACCATCCATTTACCACAACAAATACAATACACCACAATAAAAACAATACACCACAACAAATACAATACAGCACCATACATTTACCACAACATATACAATACACCAAAACAAATACAATACACCACCATACATTTACCACAACAAATACAATACACCACCATACATTTACCACAACAAATACAATACACCACAACAAATACAATACACCACCATACATTTACCACAACAAATACAATACACCACAACAAATACAATACACCACCATACATTTACCACAACAAATACAATACACCAACATCCATTTACCACAACAAATACAATACACCACAACATATATAATACACCAAAACATATACAATACACCACAACATATACAATACACCAACATCCATTTACCACAACAAATACAATACACCACCATACATTTACCACATCAAATACAATACACCACCCTCCATTTACCACAACAAATACAATACACCACAACAAATACAATACAGCACCATACATTTACCACAACATATACAATACACCACAATAAATACAATACACCACAACAAATACAATACAGCACCATACATTTACCACAACATATACAATACACCAAAACAAATACAATACACCACCATACATTTACCACAACAAATACAATACACCACCATACATTTATCACAACAAATACTATACACCACCATCCATTTACCACAACAAATACAATACACCACCATCCATTTACCACAACAAATACAATACACCACCATCCATTTACCACAACAAATACAATACACCACCATACATTTACCACAACAAATACAATACACCACAACAAATACAATACACCACCATACATTTACCACAACAAATACAATACACCACCATCCATTTACCACAACAAATACAATACACCACAACATATATAATACACCAAAACATATGCAATACACCACAACATATACAATACACCACCATCCATTTACCACAACATATACAATACACCACCATCCATTTACCACAACAATACAATACACCAAAACATATACAATACACCACCATACATTTACCACAACAAATACAATACACCACCATACATTTACCACATCAAATACAATACACCACCCTCCATTTACCACAACAAATACAATACACCACAACAAATACAATACACCACCCTCCATTTACCACAACAAATACAACACACCACAACAAATACAATGCCCTACCATACATTTACCACAATAAATACAATACCCTACCATACATTTACCACAACATATACAATACACCACAATAAATACAATACACCACAACAAATACAATACAGCACCATACATTTACCACAACATATACAATACACCAAAACAAATACAATACACCACCATACATTTACCACAACAAATACAATACACCACCATACATTTACCACAACAAATACAATACACCACCATCCATTTACCACAACAAATACAATACACCACCATCCATTTACCACAACAAATACAATACACCACCATCCATTTACCACAACAAATACAATACACCACCATACATTTACCACAACAAATACAATACACCACAACAAATACAATACACCACCATACATTTACCACAACAAATACAATACACCACCATCCATTTACCACAACAAATACAATACACCACAACATATATAATACACCAAAACATATGCAATACACCACAACATATACAATACACCACCATCCATTTACCACAACATATACAATACACCACCATCCATTTACCACAACAATACAATACACCAAAACATATACAATACACCACCATACATTTACCACAAAAAATACAATACACCACCATACATTTACCACATCAAATACAATACACCACCCTCCATTTACCACAACAAATACAATACACCACAACAAATACAATACACCACCCTCCATTTACCACAACAAATACAACACACCACAACAAATACAATGCCCTACCATACATTTACCACAATAAATACAATACCCTACCATACATTTACCACAACAAATACAATACACCACCATCCATTTACCACAACAAATACAATACACCACCATCCATTTACCACAACAAATACAATACACCACAACAAATACAATACACCACCATCATTTACCACAACAAATACAATACAGCACCATCCATTTACCACAACAAATACAATACACCACAACAAATACAATACACCACCATCCATTTACCACAACAAATACAATACACCACCATCCATTTACCACAACACATACAATACACCACAACAAATACAATACACCACCATCCATTTACCACAACAAATACAATACACCACAACAAATACAATACACCACCATCCATTTACCACAACAAATACAATACACCACCATCCATTTACCACAACAAATACAATACACCACCATCCATTTACCACAACAAATACAATACACCACCATACATTTACCACAACAAATACAATACACCACCATCCATTTACCACAACAAATACAATACACCACAACAAATACAATACACCACAACAAATACAATACACCACCATACATTTACCACAACAAATACAATACACCACCATCCATTTACCACAACAATACAATACACCACCATCCATTTACCACAAATACAATACACCACAATAAATACAATACACCACAACAAATACAATACACCACCATACATTTACCACAACAAATACAATACACCACCATCTATTTACCACAACAAATACAATACACCACCATCCATTTACCACAACAATACAATACACCGCCATCCATTTACCACAACAAATACAATACACCACAATAAATACAATACACCACCATCTATTTACCACAACAAATACAATACACCACCATCCATTTACCACAACAAATACAATACACCACCATCCATTTACCACAACAAATACAATACACCACCATCCATTTACCACAACAAATACAATACACCACCATCCATTTACCACAACAAATACAATACACCACCATGCAGTTACCACAACAATTACAATACACCACAACAAATACAATACACCACCATCCATTTACAACAACAAATACAATACACCACAACAAATACCAATACACCACCCTCCATTTACCACAACAAATACAATACACCACAACAAATACAATACCCTACCATACATTTACCACAACAAATACAATACACCACAACAAATACCATACACCACCATCCATTTACCACAACAAATACAATACACCACCATCCATTTACCACAACAAATACAATACACCACCATACATTTACCACAACAAATACAATACACCACCATCCATTTACCACAACAAATACAATACACCACAACAAATACAATACACCACAACAAATACAATACACCACCATACATTTACCACAACAAATACAATACACCACCATCCATTTACCACAACAAATACAATACACCACCCTCCATTTACCACAACAAATACAACACACCACAACAAATACAATGCCCTACCATACATTTACCACAATAAATACAATACCCTACCATACATTTACCACAACATATACAATACACCACAATAAATACAATACACCACAACAAATACAATACAGCACCATACATTTACCACAACATATACAATACACCAAAACAAATACAATACACCACCATACATTTACCACAACAAATACAATACACCACCATACATTTACCACAACAAATACAATACACCACCATCCATTTACCACAACAAATACAATACACCACCATACATTTACCACAACAAATACAATACACCACCATCCATTTACCACAACAAATACAATACACCACAACAAATACAATACACCACAACAAATACAATACACCACCATACATTTACCACAACAAATACAATACACCACCATCCATTTACCACAACAATACAATACACCACCATCCATTTACCACAAATACAATACACCACAATAAATACAATACACCACAACAAATACAATACACCACCATACATTTACCACAACAAATACAATACACCACCATCTATTTACCACAACAAATACAATACACCACCATCCATTTACCACAACAATACAATACACCGCCATCCATTTACCACAACAAATACAATACACCACAATAAATACAATACACCACCATCTATTTACCACAACAAATACAATACACCACCATCCATTTACCACAACAAATACAATACACCACCATCCATTTACCACAACAAATACAATACACCACCATCCATTTACCACAACAAATACAATACACCACCATCCATTTACCACAACAAATACAATACACCACCATGCAGTTACCACAACAATTACAATACACCACAACAAATACAATACACCACCATCCATTTACCACAACAAATACAATACACCACAACAAATACAATACACCACCCTCCATTTACCACAACAAATACAATACACCACAACAAATACAATACCCTACCATACATTTACCACAACAAATACAATACACCACAACAAATACCATACACCACCATCCATTTACCACAACAAATACAATACACCACCATCCATTTACCACAACAAATACAATACACCACCATACATTTACCACAACAAATACAATACACCACCATCCATTTACCACAACAAATACAATACACCACAACAAATACAATACACCACAACAAATACAATACACCACCATACATTTACCACAACAAATACAATACACCACCATCCATTTACCACAACAAATACAATACACCACCCTCCATTTACCACAACAAATACAACACACCACAACAAATACAATGCCCTACCATACATTTACCACAATAAATACAATACCCTACCATACATTTACCACAACATATAATACACCACAATAAATACAATACACCACAACAAATACAATACAGCACCATACATTTACCACAACATATACAATACACCAAAACAAATACAATACACCACATACATACACAACAAATACCAATCTCACACATACATACACATAGATACAATGCACCACCCATGCATGCCCACAACAAAGTAAATACCTACATGCATCTGCACAACAATACAATACACCACCATCCATTTACCACAACAAATACAATACACCACCATACATTTACCACAACAAATACAATACACCACAACAAATACAATACACCACCATACATTTACCACAACAAATACAATACACCACCATCCATTTACCACAACAAATACAATACACCACAACATATATAATACACCAAAACATATGCAATACACAACATATACAATACACCACCATCCATTTACCACAACATATACAATACACCACCATCCATTTACCACAACAATACAATACACCAAAACATATACAATACACCACCATACATTTACCACAAAAAATACAATACACCACCATACATTTACCACATCAAATACAATACACCACCCTCCATTTACCACAACAAATACAATACACCACAACAAATACAATACACCACCCTCCATTTACCACAACAAATACAACACACCACAACAAATACAATGCCCTACCATACATTTACCACAATAAATACAATACCCTACCATACATTTACCACAACAAATACAATACACCACCATCCATTTACCACAACAAATACAATACACCACCATCCATTTACCACAACAAATACAATACACCACAACAAATACAATACACCACCATGATTTACCACAACAAATACAATACAGCACCATCCACTTACCACAACAAATACAATACACCACAACAAATACAATACACCACCATCCATTTACCACAACAAATACAATACACCACCATCCATTTACCACAACACATACAATACACCACAACAAATACAATACACCACCATCCATTTACCACAACAAATACAATACACCACAACAAATACAATACACCACCACCCATTTACCACAACAAATACAATACACCACCATCCATTTACCACAACAAATACAATACACCACCATCCATTTACCACAACAAATACAATACACCACCATACATTTACCACAACAAATACAATACACCACCATCCATTTACCACAACAAATACAATACACCACAACAAATACAATACACCACAACAAATACAATACACCACCATACATTTACCACAACAAATACAATACACCACCATCCATTTACCACAACAATACAATACACCACCATCCATTTACCACAAATACAATACACCACAATAAATACAATACACCACAACAAATACAATACACCACCATACATTTACCACAACAAATACAATACACCACCATCTATTTACCACAACAAATACAATACACCACCATCCATTTACCACAACAATACAATACACCGCCATCCATTTACCACAACAAATACAATACACCACAATAAATACAATACACCACCATCTATTTACCACAACAAATACAATACACCACCATCCATTTACCACAACAAATACAATACACCACCATCCATTTACCACAACAAATACAATACACCACCATCCATTTAACACAACAAATACAATACACCACCATCCATTTACCACAACAAATACAATACACCACCATGCAGTTACCACAACAATTACAATACACCACAACAAATACAATACACCACCATCCATTTACCACAACAAATACAATACACCACAACAAATACAATACACCACCCTCCATTTACCACAACAAATACAATACACCACAACAAATACAATACCCTACCATACATTTACCACAACAAATACAATACACCACAACAAATACCATACACCACCATCCATTTACCACAACAAATACAATACACCACCATCCATTTACCACAACAAATACAATACACCACCATACATTTACCACAACAAATACAATACACCACCATCCATTTACCACAACAAATACAATACACCACAACAAATACAACACCACAACAAATACAATACACCACCATACATTTACCACAACAAATACAATACACCACCATCCATTTACCACAACAATACAATACACCACCATCCATTTACCACAAATACAATACACCACAATAAATACAATACACCACAACAAATACAATACAGCACCATACATTTACCACAACATATACAATACACCACAACAAATACAATACACCACCATCCATTTACCACAACAATACAATACACCACACATACATACCACAACAAATACAATACACCACCATCCATTTACCACAACAAATACAATACACCACCATACATTTACCACAACAAATACAATACACCACCATACATTTACCACAACAAATACAATACACCACAACAAATACAATACACCACCATACATTTACCACAACAAATACAATACAGCACCATACATTTACCACAACAATACAATACACCACCATCCATTTACCCACAACAAATACAATACACCACCATCCATTTACCACAACAAATACAATACACCACCATACATTTACCACAACAAATACAATACACCACAACAAATACAATACCCTACCATACATTTACCACAACAATACAATACACCACAACATATACAATACACCACCATACATTTACCACAACAAATACAATACACCACAACAAATACAATACACCACCCTCCATTTACCACAACAAATACAATACACCACCATCCATTTACCACAACAAATACAATACACCACCATCCATTTACCACAACAAATACAATACACCACCATACAGTTACCACAACAAATACAATACACCACAACAAATACAATACACCACCATCCATTTACCACAACAAATACAATACACCACAAGAAATACAATACACCACCCTCCATTTACCACAACAAATACAATACACCACAACAAATACAATACCCTACCATACATTTACCACAACAAATACAATACACCACAACAAATACCATACACCACCATCCATTTACCACAACAAATACAATACACCACCATCCATTTACCACAACAAATACAATACACCACCATACATTTACCACAACAATACAATACACCACAACAAATACAATACACCACCATCCATTTACCACAACAAATACAATACACCACCATCCATTTACCACAACAAATACAATACACCACCATCCATTCACCACAACAAATACAATACACCACAACAAATACAATACAGCACCATACATTTACCACAACAAATACAATACACCACAACAAATACAATACACCACCATACATTTACCACAACAAATACAGCACAACAAATACAATACACCACAACAAATACAATACACCACCATCAGTTTACCACAACAAATACAATACACCACAACAAATACAATCACCACAGCAAATACAATACACAGCAATCAATACCAATACACACAAACAAATACAATACACACATACATACACAACAAATACAATACACACATAGATACACACAACAACTACAATACACAGCAATAATGCAATACACACAACAAATACAATACACCTCCATCCTCCACAACAAATACAATACAGCACCATACATTTACCACAACAAATACAATACACCACAACAAATATAATACAGCACCATACATTTACCACAACAAATACAATACACCACAACAAATACAATACACCACCATCCATTTACCACGACAAATACAGCACAACAAATACAATACACCACAACAAATACAATACACCACCATCAGTTTACCACAACAAATACAATACACCACAACAAATACAATACACCACAACAAATACAATACACCACAACAAATACAATACAACACAATAAATACAATACACCAAAACAAATACAATACACCAAAATAAATACAATACACCACCATCCATTTACCACAACAAATACAATACACCACCATCCATTTACCACAACAAATACAATACACCACAATAAATGCAATACACCACAACAAATACAATACACCACAACAAATACAATACAACACAATAAATACAATACACCACAACAAATACAATACACCACAATAAATACAATACACCACCATCCATTTACCACAACAAATACAATACACCACCATCCATTTACCACAACAAATACAATACACCACCATCTATGTACCAAAACAAATACAATACAGCACCATACATTTACCACAACAAATACAATACACCACAACAAGTACAATACACCACAACAAATACAATACACCACCATCCATTTACCACAACAAATACAATATACCACCATCCATTTACCACAACAAATACAATACAGCACAACAAATACAATACACCACAACAAATACAATACACCACCATCCAATTACCACAACAAATACAATACACCACAACAAATACAATACACCACAACAAATACAATACACCACAATAAATACAATACACCACAATAAATACAATACACCACAACAAATACAATACACCACAATAAATACAATACACCCCCATCCATTTACCACAACAAATACAATACACCACCATCCATTTACCACAACAATACAATACACCACAACAAATACAATACACCACCATCCATTTACCACAACATATACAATATACCACAACAAATACAATACACAACCATCCATTTACCACAACATATACAATACATCACAACAAATACAATACACCACCATCTATTTACCACAACAAATACAATACACCACAAACCTCCACAACAACAAACACAATACACCACCATCCATTTACCACAACAAATACAATACACCACCATCCATTTACCACAACAAATACAATACACCACCATCCATTTACCACAACATATACAATACACCACAACAAATACAATACACCACCATCCATTTACCACAACAAATACAATACACCACCATACATTTACCACAACAATACAATACATCACAACAAATACAATACACCACCATCCATTTACCACAACAAATACAATACACCACCATCCATTTACCACAACAAATACAATACAAAACCATACATTTACCACAAGAAACACAATACACCACAATAAATACAATACACCACAACAAATACAATACACCACCATCCATTTACCACAACAAATACAATACACCACCATCTATTTACCACACCAAATACAATACACCACCATCCATTTACCACAACAAATACAATACACCACCATACATTTTCCACAACAAATACAATACACCACAACAAATACAATACATCACCATACATTTACCACAACAAATACAATACAGCACCATACATTTACCACAACAAATACAATACACCACAACAAATACAATACAGCACCATACATTTACCACAACAAATACAATACACCACAACAAATACAATACACCACCATCCATTTACCACAACAAATACAATACACCACCATCCATTTACCACAACAAATACAATACACCACAACAAATACAATACACCACCATCATTTACCACAACAAATACAATACACCACAACAAATACAATACACCACCATCAATTTACCACAACAAATACAATACACCACCATCCATTTACCACAACAAACACAATACACCACCATCCATTTACCACAACAAATACAATACACCACCATCCATTTACCACAACAAATACAATACACCACAACAAATACAATACACCACCATCCATTTACCACAACAAATACAATACACCACAACACATACAATACACCACCATCAATTTACCACAACAAATACAATACACCACCATCCATTTACCACAACAAATACAATACACCACCATCCATTTACACAACAAATACAATACACCACAACAAATACAATACACCACCATACATTTACCACAACATACAATACACCACAACAAATACAATACACCACAATCCATTTACCACAACAATACAATACACCACCATCCATTTACCACAACAAATACAATACACCACAATAAATACAATACACCACAACAAATACAATACAACACCATCCATTTACCACAACAAATACAATACACCACCATACATTTACCACAACAAATACAATACACCACCATCCATTTACCACAACAAATACAATACACCACAACAAATACAATACACCACAACAAATACAATACACCACCATACATTTACCACAACAAATACAATACACCACCATCCATTTACCACAACAATACAATACACCACCATCCATTTACCACAAATACAATACACCACAATAAATACAATACACCACAACAAATACAATACACCACCATCCATTTACCACAACAAATACAATACACCACAACACATACAATACACCACCATCAATTTACCACAACAAATACAATACACCACCATCCATTTACCACAACAAATACAATACACCACCATCCATTTACACAACAAATACAATACACCACCATACATTTACCACAACAAATACAATACACCACCATCCATTTACCACAACAAATACAATACACCACAACAAATACAATACACCACCATACATTTACCACAACATATACAATACACCACAACAAATACAATACACCACAATCCATTTACCACAACAATACAATACACCACCATCCATTTACCACAACAAATACAATACACCACAATAAATACAATACACCACAACAAATACAATACAACACCATCCATTTACCACAACAAATACAATACACCACCATACATTTACCACAACAAATACAATACACCACCATCCATTTACCACAACAAATACAATACACCACAACAAATACAATACACCACAACAAATACAATACACCACCATACATTTACCACAACAAATACAATACACCACCATCCATTTACCACAACAATACAATACACCACCATCCATCTACCACAAATACAATACACCACAATAAATACAATACACCACAACAAATACAATACAGCACCATACATTTACCACAACATATACAATACACCAAAACAAATACAATACACCACAATCCATTTACCACAACAATACAATACACCACCATCCATTTACCACAACAAATACAATACACCACAATAAATACAATACACCACAACAAATACAATACAGCACCATACATTTACCACAACATATACAATACACCAAAACAAATACAATACACCACCATACATTTACCACAACAAATACAATACACCACCATACATTTACCACAACAAATACAATACACCACAACAAATACAATACACCACCATACATTTACCACAACAAATACAATACACCACAACAAATACAATACACCACCATACATTTACCACAACAAA
The DNA here is from genome assembly GCF_057628025.1 of Oncorhynchus mykiss. NCBI lineage: Eukaryota > Metazoa > Chordata > Actinopteri > Salmoniformes > Salmonidae > Oncorhynchus > Oncorhynchus mykiss. Next base: position 64,196,106 of record NC_143032.1, on the reverse strand, counting down.
TACAATACACCACCATCCATTTACCACAACAAATACAATACACCACAACATATATAATACACCAAAACATATACAATACACCACAACATATACAATACACCAACATCCATTTACCACAACAAATACAATACACCACCATACATTTACCACATCAAATACAATACACCACCCTCCATTTACCACAACAAATACAATACACCACAACAAATACAATACAGCACCATACATTTACCACAACATATACAATACACCACAATAAATACAATACACCACAACAAATACAATACAGCACCATACATTTACCACAACATATACAATACACCAAAACAAATACAATACACCACCATACATTTACCACAACAAATACAATACACCACCATCCATTTACCACAACAAATACAATACACCACCATCCATTTACCACAACAAATACAATACACCACCATCCATTTACCACAACAAATACAATACACCACCATCCATTTACCACAACAAATACAATACTCCACAACATATATATAATACACCAAAACATATGCAATACACCACAACATATACAATACACCACCATCCATTTACCACAACATATACAATACACCACCATCCATTTACCACAACAATACAATACACCAAAACATATACAATACACCACCATACATTTACCACAACAAATACAATACACCACCATACATTTACCACATCAAATACAATACACCACCCTCCATTTACCACAACAAATACAATACACCACAACAAATACAATACACCACCCTCCATTTACCACAACAAATACAACACACCACAACAAATACAATGCCCTACCATACATTTACCACAATAAATACAATACCCTACCATACATTTACCACAACAAATACAATACACCACCATCCATCTACCACAACAAATACAATACACCACCATCCATTTACCACAACAAATACAATACACCACAACAAATACAATACACCACCATCATTTACCACAACAAATACAATACAGCACCATCCATTTACCACAACAAATACAATACACCACAACAAATACAATACACCACCATCCATTTACCACAACAAATACAATACACCACCATCCATTTACCACAACACATACAATACACCACAACAAATACAATACACCACCATCCATTTACCACAACAAATACAATACACCACAACAAATACAATACACCACCATCCATTTACCACAACAAATACAATACACCACCATCCATTTACCACAACAAATACAATACACCACCATCCATTTACCACAACAAATACAATACACCACCATACATTACCACAACAAATACAATACACCACCATCCATTTACCACAACAAATACAATACACCACAACAAATACAATACACCACAACAAATACAATACACCACCATACATTTACCACAACAAATACAATACACCACCATCCATTTACCACAACAATACAATACACCACCATCCATTTACCACAAATACAATACACCACAATAAATACAATACACCACAACAAATACAATGCACCACCATACATTTACCACAACAAATACAATACACCACCATCTATTTACCACAACAAATACAATACACCACCATCCATTTACCACAACAATACAATACACGCCATCCATTTACCACAACAAATACAATACACCACAACAAATACAATACACCACCATCCATTTACCACAACAATACAATACACCACAACACATACAATACACCACCATCAATTTACCACAACAAATACAATACACCACCATCCATTTACCACAACAAATACAATACACCACCATCCATTTACACAACAAATACAATACACCACCATACATTTACCACAACAAATACAATACACCACCATCCATTTACCACAACAAATACAATACACCACAACAAATACAATACACCACCATACATACCCCATCATACCAATACACACAAGCAAATACAATGCACAATCCATTTACACAACAATACAATACACACATCATTTGCACAACAGATAATACACCACAATAAATACAATACACAACAAATACAATACAACACCATCCATTTACCACAACAAATACAATACACCACCATACATTTACCACAACAAATACAATACACCACCATCCATTTACCACAACAAATACAATACACCACAACAAATACAATACACCACAACAAATACAATACACCACCATACATTTACCACAACAAATACAATACACCACCATCCATTTACCACAACAATACAATACACCACCATCCATTTACCACAAATACAATACACCACAATAAATACAATACACCACAACAAATACAATACACCACCATCCATTTACCACAACAAATACAATACACCACAACACATACAATACACCACCATCAATTTACCACAACAAATACAATACACCACCATCCATTTACCACAACAAATACAATACACCACCATCCATTTACACAACAAATACAATACACCACCATACATTTACCACAACAAATACAATACACCACAATCCATTTACCACAACAATACAATACACCACCATCCATTTACCACAACAAATACAATACACCACAATAAATACAATACACCACAACAAATACAATACAGCACCATACATTTACCACAACATATACAATACACCAAAACAAATACAATACACCACCATACATTTACCACAACAAATACAATACACCACCATACATTTACCACAACAAATACAATACACCACAACAAATACAATACACCACCATACATTTACCACAACAAATACAATACACCACAACAAATACAATACACCACCATACATTTACCACAACAAATACAATACACCACCATCCATTTACCACAACAAATACAATACACCACAACATATATAATACACCAAAACATATACAATACACCACAACATATACAATACACCAACATCCATTTACCACAACAAATACAATACACCACCATACATTTACCACATCAAATACAATACACCACCCTCCCCATTTACCACAACAAATACAATACACCACAACAAATACAATACAGCACCATACATTTACCACAAAATATACAATACACCACAATAAATACAATACAACAAATACAATACAGCACCATACATTTACCACAACATATACAATACACCAAAACAAATACAATACACCACCATACATTTACCACAACAAATACAATACACCACCATACATTTACCACAACAAATACAATACACCACCATCCATTTACCACAACAAATACAATACACCACCATCCATTTACCACAACAAATACAATACACCACCATCCATTTACCACAACAAATACAATACACCACAATAAATACAATACACCACAACAAATACAATACAGCACCATACATTTACCACAACATATACAATACACCAAAACAAATACAATACACCACCATACATTTACCACAACAAATACAATACACCACCATACATTTACCACAACAAATACAATACACCACAACAAATACAATACACCACCATACATTTACCACAACAAATACAATACACCACAACAAATACAATACACCACCATACATTTACCACAACAAATACAATACACCACCATCCATTTACCACAACAAATACAATACACCACAACATATATAATACACCAAAACATATACAATACACCACAACATATACAATACACCAACATCCATTTACCACAACAAATACAATACACCACCATACATTTACCACATCAAATACAATACACCACCCTCCATTTACCACAACAAATACAATACACCACAACAAATACAATACAGCACCATACATTTACCACAAAATATACAATACACCACAATAAATACAATACACCACAACAAATACAATACAGCACCATACATTTACCACAACATATACAATACACCAAAACAAATACAATACACCACCATACATTTACCACAACAAATACAATACACCACCATACATTTACCACAACACAATACAATACACCACCATCCATTTACCACACCAATACAATACACCACCATCCATTACCACAACAAATACCATACACCACCAGCCATTTACCACAACAAATACAATACACCACCATACATTTACCACAACAAATACAATACACCACAACAAATACAATACACCACCATACATTTACCACAACAAATACAATACCACCACCATCCATTTACCACACAAATACAATACTCCACAACATATAATAATACACCAAAACATATGCAATACACCACAACATATACAATACACCACCATCCATTTACCACAACATATACAATACACCACCATCCATTTACCACAACAATACAATACACCAAAACATATACATACACCACCATACATTTACCACAACAAATACAATACACCACCATACATTTACCACATCAAATACAATACACCACCCTCCCGTTACCACAACAAATACAATACACCACAACAAATACAATACACCACCCTCCATTTACCACAACAAATACAACACACCACAACAAATACAATGCCCTACCATACAGTTACCACAATAAATACAATACCCTACCATACATTTACCACAACAAATACAATACACCACCATCCATTTACCACAACAAATACAATACACCACAACAAATACAATACACCACCATCATTTACCACAACAAATACAATACAGCACCATCCATTTACCACAACAAATACAATACACCACAACAAATACAATACACCACCATCCATTTACCACAAACAAATACAATACACCACCATCCCATTACCACAACACATACAATACACCACAACAAATACAATACACCACCATCCATTTACCACAACAAATACAATACACCACAAGAAATACAATACACCACCATCCATTTACCACAACAAATACAATACACCACCATCCATTTACCACAACAAATACAATACACCACCATCCATTTACCACAACAAATACAATACACCACCATACATTTACCACAACAAATACAATACACCACCATCCATTTACCACAACAAATACAATACACCACAACAAATACAATACACCACAACAAATACAATACACCACCATACATTTACCACAACATACAATACACACCATCCTTTACCACAACAATTACAATACACCACCATCCATTTACCACAAATACAATACACCACAATAAATACAATACACCACAACAAATACAATACACCACCATACATTTACCACAACAAATACAATACACCACCATCTATTTACCACAACAAATACAATACACCACCATCCATTTACCACAATACAATACACCGCCATCCATTTACCACAACAATACAATACACCACAACAAAGACAATACACCACCATCCATTTACCACAACAAATACAATACACCACAACACATACAATACACCACCATCAATTTACCACAACAAATACAATACACCACCAGCATGACACCACAACAAATACAATACACCACCATCCATTTACCACAACAATACAATACACCACCATCCCATTTTACACAACAAATACAATACACCACCATACAGTTACCACAACAATACAATACACCACCATCCATTACCACAACAAATACAATACACCACAACAAATACAATACACCACCAATACATTTACCACATCATATACAATACACCACAACAAATACAATACACCACAATCCATTTACCAAAATACAATACACCACAACAATACAACACACACATACAATAACCACAACAATACCCAATACAACATCCATTTACCACAACAAATACAATACACCACAACAAATACAATCACACACACAATACCACACCACAACCACACATACACACATACATACCCACCATCCATTTACCACAAATACAATACACCACAATAATACAATACACCACAACAAATACAATACACCACCATCCATTTACCACAACAAATACAATACACCACAACACATACAATACACCACCATCAATTTACCACAACAAATACAATACACCACCATCCATTTACCACAACAATACAATACACCACCATCCATTTACACAACAAAGTACAATACACCACCATACATTTACCACAACAATACAATACACCACCATCCATTTACCACAACAAATACAATACACCACAACAAATACAATACACCACCATACATTTACCACAACATATACAATACACCACAACAAATACATACACCACAATCCATTTACCACAACAATACAATACACCACCATCCATTTACCACAACAAATACAATACACCACAATAAATACAATACACCACAACAAATACAATACAAACACCATCCATTTACCACAACAAATACAATAACACCACCATACATTTACCACAACAAATCAATACACCACCATCCATTTACCACAACAAATACAATACACCACAACAAATACAATACACCACAACAAATACAATACACCACCATACATTTACCACAACAAATACAATACACCACCATCCATTTACCACAACAATACAATACACCACCATCCATTTACCACAAATACAATACACCACAATAAATACAATACACCACAAGAAAGACAATACAGCACCATACATTTACCACAACATATACAATACACCAAAACAAATACAATACACCACAATCCATTTACCACAACAATACAATACACCACCATCCATTTACCACAACAAATACAATACACCACAATAAATACAATACACCACAACAAATACAATACAGCACCATACATTTACCACAACATATACAATACACCAAAACAAATACAATACACCACCATACATTTACCACAACAAATACAATACACCACCATACATTTACCACAACAAATACAATACACCACAACAAATACAATACACCACCATACATTTACCACAACAAATACAATACACCACAACAAATACAATACACCACCATACATTTACCACAACAAATACAATACACCACCATCCATTTACCACAACAAATACAATACACCACAACATATATAATACACCAAAACATATACAATACACCACAACATATACAATACACCAACATCCATTTACCACAACAAATACAATACACCACCATACATTTACCACATCAAATACAATACACCACCCTCCCATTTACCACAACAAATACAATACACCACAACAAATACAATACAGCACCATACATTTACCACAACATATACAATACACCACAATAAATACAATACACCACAACAAATACAATACAGCACCATACATTTACCACAACATATACAATAACACCAAAACAAATACAATACACCACCATACATTTACCACAACAAATACAATACACCACCATACATTTACCACAACAAATACAATACACCACCATCCATTTACCACAACAAATACAATACACCACCATCCATTTACCACAACAAATACAATACACCACCATCCATTTACCACAACAAATACAATACACCACCATACATATACCACAACAAATACAATACACCACAACAAATACAATACACCACCATACATTTACCACAACAAATACAATACACCACCATCCATTTACCACAACAAATACAATACACCACAACATATATAATACACCAAAACATATGCAATACACCACAACATATACAATACACCACCATCCATTTACCACACATATACAATACACCACCATCCATTTACCACAACAATACAATACACCAAAACATATACAATACACCACCATACATTTACCACAACAAATACAATACACCACCATACATTTACCACATCAAATACAATACACCACCCTCCATTTACCACAACAAATACAATACACCACAACAAATACAATACACCACCCTCCATTTACCACAACAAATACAACACACCACAACAAATACAATGCCCTACCATACATTTACCACAATAAATACAATACCCTACCATACATTTACCACAACAAATACAATACACCACCATCCATTTACCACAACAAATACAATACACCACCATCCATTTACCACAACAAATACAATACACCACAACAAATACAATACACCACCATCATTTACCACAACAAATACAATACAGCACCATCCATTTACCACAACAAATACAATACACCACAACAAATACAATACACCACCATCCATTTACCACAACAAATACAATACACCACCATCCATTTACCACAACACATACAATACACCACAACAAATACAATACACCACCATCCATTTACCACAACAAATACAATACACCACAACAAATACAATACACCACCATCCATTTACCACAACAAATACAATACACCACCATCCATTTACCACAACAAATACAATACACCACCATCCATTTACCACAACAAATACAATACACCACCATACATTTACCACAACAAATACAATACACCACCATCCATTTACCACAACAAATACAATACACCACAACAAATACAATACACCACAACAAATACAATACACCACCATACATTTACCACAACAAATACAATACACCACCATCCATTTACCACAACAATACAATACACCACCATCCATTTACCACAAATACAATACACCACCCTCCATTTACCACAACAAATACAATACACCACAACAAATACAATACAGGCACCATACATTTACCACAACATATACAATACACCACAATAAATACAATACACCACAACAAATACAATACAGCACCATACATTTACCACAACATATACAATACACCAAACAAATACAATACACCACCATACTTTACCACAACAAATACAATACACCACCATACATTTACCACAACAAATACAATACACCACCATCCATTTACCACAACAAATACAATACACCACCATCCATTTACCACAACAAATACAATACACCACCATCCATTTACCACAACAAATACAATACACCACCATACATTTACCACAACAAATACAATACACCACAACAAATACAATACACCACCATACATTTACCACAACAAATACAATACACCACCATCCATTTACCACAACAAATACAATACACCACAACATATATAATACACAAAAACATATGCAATACACCACAACATATACAATACACCACCATCCATTGACCACAACATATACAATACACCACCATCCATTTACCACAACAATACAATACACCAAAACATATACAATACACCACCATACATTTACCACAACAAATACATACACCACCATACATTTACCACATCAAATACAATACACCACCCTCCATTTACCACAACAAATACAATACACCACAACAAATACAATACACCACCCTCCATTTACCACAACAAATACAACACACCACAACAAATACAATGCCCTACCATACATTTACCACAATAAATACAATACCCTACCATACATTTACCACAACAAATACAATACACCACCATCCATTTACCACAACAAATACAATACACCACCATCCATTTACCACAACAAATACAATACACCACAACAAATACAATACACCACCATCATTTACCACAACAAATACAATACAGCACCATCCATTTACCACAACAAATACAATACACCACAACAAATACAATACACCACCATCCATTTACCACAACAAATACAATACACCACCATCCATTTACCACAACACATACAATACACCACAACAAATACAAATACACCACCATCCATTTACCACAACAAATACAATACACCACAACAAATACAATACACCACCATCATGTACCACAACAAATACAATACAGCACCATCCATTTACCACAACAAATACAATACACCACCATCCATTTACCACAACACATACATACACCACAACAAATACAATACACCACCATCCATGTACCACAACAAATACAATACACCACAACAAATACAATAAACCACCATCATTTACCACAACAAATACAATACAGCACCATCCATTTACCACAACAAATACAATACACCACAACAAATACAATACACCACCATCCATTTACCACAACAAATACAATACACCACCATCCATTTACCACAACAAATACAATACACCACCATCCATTTACCACAACACATACAATACACCACAACAAATACAATACACCACCATCCATTTACCACAACAAATACAATACACCACAACAAATACAATACACCACCATCCATTTACCACAACAAATACAATACACCACCATCCATTTACCACAACAAATACAATACACCACCATCCATTTACCACAACAAATACAATACACCACCATACATTTACCACAACAAATACAATACACCACCATCCATTTACCACAACAAATACAATACACCACAACAAATACAATACACCACAACAAATACAATACACCACCATACATTTACCACAACAAATACAATACACCACCATCCATTTACCACAACAATACAATACACCACCATCCATTTACCACAAATACAATACACCACAATAAATACAATACACCACAACAAATACAATACACCACCATACATTTACCACAACAAATACAATACACCACCATCTATTTACCACAACAAATACAATACACCACCATCCATTTACCACAACAATACAATACACCGCCATCCATTTACCACAACAAATACAATACACCACAATAAATACAATACACCACCATCTATTTACCACAACAAATACAATACACCACCATCCATTTACCACAACAAATACAATACACCACCATCCATTTACCACAACAAATACAATACACCACCATCCATTTACCACAACAAATACAATACACCACCATCCATTTACCACAACAAATACAATACACCACCATACAGTTACCACAACAATTACAATACACCACAACAAATACAATACACCACCATCCATTTACCACAACAAATACAATACACCACAACAAATACAATACACCACCCTCCATTTACCACAACAAATACAATACACCACAACAAATACAATACCCTACCATACATTTACCACAACAAATACAATACACCACAACAAATACCATACACCACCATCCATTTACCACAAAAAATACAATACACACCATCCATTTACCACAACAAATACAATACACCACCATACATTTACCACAACAAATACAATACACCACCATCCATTTACCACAACAAATACAATACACCACAACAAATACAATACACCACAACAAATACAATACACCACCATACATTTACCACAACAAATACAATACACCACCATCCATTTACCACAACAATACAATACACCACCATCCATTTACCACAAATACAATACACCACAATAAATACAATACACCACAACAAATACAATACAGCACCATACATTTACCACAACATATACAATACACCACAACAAATACAATACACCACCATCCATTTACCACAACAATACAATACACCACCATCCATTTACCACAACAAATACAATACACCACAATAAATACAATACACCACAAGAAATACAATACACCACCATACATTTACCACAACAAATACAATACACCACCATCTATTTACCACAACAAATACAATACACCACCATCCATTTACCACAACAAATACAATACACCACCATCCATTTACCACAACAAATACAATACACCACCATACATTTACCACAACAAATACATACACCACCATACTTTACCACAACAAATACAATACACCACAACAAATACAATACACCACCATACATTTACCACAACAAATACAATACAGCACCATACATTTACCACAACAATACAATACACACCATCCATTTACCACAACAAATACAATACACCACCATCCATTTACCACAACAAATACAATACACCACCATACATTTACCACAACAAATACAATACACAACAACAAATACAATACCCTACCATACATTTACCACAACAATACAATACACCACAACATATACAATACACCACCATACATTTACCACAACAAATACAATACACCACAACAAATACAATACACCACCCTCCATTTACCACAACAAATACAATACACCACCATCCATTTACCACAACAAATACAATACACCACCATCCATTTACCACAACAAATACAATACACCACCATACAGTTACCACAACAAATACAATACACCACAACAAATACAATACACCACCATCCATTTACCACAACAAATACAATACACCACAAGAAATACAATACACCACCCTCCATTTACCACAACAAATACAATACACCACAACAAATACAATACCCTACCATACATTTACCACAACAAATACAATACACCACAACAAATACCATACACCACCATCCATTTACCACAACAAATACAATACACCACCATCCATTTACCACAACAAATACAATACACCACCATACATTTACCACAACAAATACAATACACCACCATCCATTTACCACAACAAATACAATACACCACAACAAATACAATACACCACAACAAATACAATACACCACCATACATTTACCACAACAAATACAATACACCACCATCCATTTACCACAACAATACAATACACCACCATCCATTTACCACAAATACAATACACCACAATAAATACAATACACCACAACAAATACAATACAGCACCATACATTTACCACAACATATACAATACACCACAACAAATACAATACACCACCATCCATTTACCACAACAATACAATACACCACCATCCATTTACCACAACAAATACAATACACCACAATAAATACAATACACCACAAGAAATACAATACACCACCATACATTTACCACAACAAATACAATACACCACCATCTATTTACCACAACAAATACAATACACCACCATCCATTTACCACAACAAATACAATACACCACCATACATTTACCACAACAAATACAATACACCACCATACATTTACCACAACAAATACAATACACCACCATACATTTACCACAACAAATACAATACACCACAACAAATACAATACACCACCATACATTTACCACAACAAATACAATACAGCACCATACATTTACCACAACAAATACAATACACCACCATACATTTACCACAACAAATACAATACACCACCATACATTTACCACAACAAATACAATACACCACAACAAATACAATACAGCACCATACATTTACCACAACATATACAATACACCACAACAAATACAATACACCACCATACATTTACCACAACAAATACAATACACCACCATACATTTACCACAACAAATACAATACACCACAACAAATACAATACACCACCATACATTTACCACAACAAATACAATACAGCACCATACATTTACCACAACAAATACAATACACCACCATACATTTACCACAACAAATACAATACACCACCATACATTTACCACAACAAATACAATACACCACAACAAATACAATACACCACCATACATTTACCACAACAAATACAATACAGCACCATACATTTACCACAACAATACAATACACCACCATCCATTTACCACAACAAATACAATACACCACCATCCATTTACCACAACAAATACAATACACCACCATACATTTACCACAACAAATACAATACACAACAACAAATACAATACCCTACCATACATTTACCACAACAATACAATACACCACAACATATACAATACACCACCATACATTTACCACAACAAATACAATACACCACAACAAATACAATACACCACCCTCCATTTACCACAACAAATACAATACACCACCATCCATTTACCACAACAAATACAATACACCACCATCCATTTACCACAACAAATACAATACACCACCATACAGTTACCACAACAAATACAATACACCACAACAAATACAATACACCACCATCCATTTACCACAACAAATACAATACACCACAAGAAATACAATACACCACCCTCCATTTACCACAACAAATACAATACACCACAACAAATACAATACCCTACCATACATTTACCACAACAAATACAATACACCACAACAAATACCATACACCACCATCCATTTACCACAACAAATACAATACACCACCATCCATTTACCACAACAAATACAATACACCACCATACATTTACCACAACAAATACAATACACCACCATCCATTTACCACAACAAATACAATACACCACAACAAATACAATACACCACAACAAATACAATACACCACCATACATTTACCACAACAAATACAATACACCACCATCCATTTACCACAACAATACAATACACCACCATCCATTTACCACAAATACAATACACCACAATAAATACAATACACCACAACAAATACAATACAGCACCATACATTTACCACAACATATACAATACACCACAACAAATACAATACACCACCATCCATTTACCACAACAATACAATACACCACCATCCATTTACCACAACAAATACAATACACCACAATAAATACAATACACCACAAGAAATACAATACACCACCATACATTTACCACAACAAATACAATACACCACCATCTATTTACCACAACAAATACAATACACCACCATCCATTTACCACAACAAATACAATACACCACCATACATTTACCACAACAAATACAATACACCACCATACATTTACCACAACAAATACAATACACCACCATACATTTACCACAACAAATACAATACACCACAACAAATACAATACACCACCATACATTTACCACAACAAATACAATACAGCACCATACATTTACCACAACAAATACAATACACCACCATACATTTACCACAACAAATACAATACACCACCATACATTTACCACAACAAATACAATACACCACAACAAATACAATACAGCACCATACATTTACCACAACATATACAATACACCACAACAAATACAATACACCACCATCCATTTACCACAACAATACAATACACCACCATCCATTTACCACAACAAATACAATACACCACAATAAATACAATACACCACAAGAAATACAATACACCACCATACATTTACCACAACAAATACAATACACCACCATCTATTTACCACAACAAATACAATACACCACCATCCATTTACCACAACAAATACAATACACCACCATCCATTTACCACAACAAATACAATACACCACCATACATTTACCACAACAAATACAATACACCACCATACATTTACCACAACAAATACAATACACCACAACAAATACAATACACCACCATACATTTACCACAACAAATACAATACAGCACCATACATTTACCACAACAATACAATACACCACCATCCATTTACCACAACAAATACAATACACCACCATACATTTACCACAACAAATACAATACACCACAACAAATACAATACACCACCATACATTTACCACAACAAATACAATACACCACCATACATTTACCACAACAATACAATACACCACAACATATACAATACACCACCATACATTTACCACAACAAATACAATACACCACAACAAATACAATACACCACCATCCATTTACCACAACAAATACAATACACCACAACAAATACAATACACCACAACAAATACAATACCCTACCATACATTTACCACAATAAATACAATACCCTACCATACATTTACCACAGTTTGGGAAACCCTGCACGAGACTACTGCAACGCTGTTGTCCCTGCCACAACCCTCCACAACATATTGGTGCCACAAAAAAAAGAGAAGTTGATGTGCATGTCCGTGGAAAAAACTTGTGCTAGTTTTGGATATTGATTAGAGATTGTCAAGGATGCACAGAAATTCAAACATATGTGGAGTTTAGTTCAGATGATTTGTTTGCAATATGTGATCTATAAATTAGAGAGTCTCATAAGCTGTTTATTGATTGTGGGCTTTGAATAGAAGAAGACAATATACATCAACACTATGAAATAACACTTCTGGGTTCATGTAGTAACCCAAAAACATGTTAAACAAATCAAAATATACACTGCTCAAAAAATAAAGGGAACACTTAAACAACACAATGTAACTCCAAGTCAATCACACTTCTGTGAAATCAAACTGTCCACTTAGGAAGCAACACTGATTGACAATACATTTCACATGCTGTTGTGCAAATGGAATAGACAACAGGTGGAAATTATAGGCAATTAGCAAGACACTCCCAATAAAGGAGTGGTTCTGCAGGTGGTGACCACAGACCACTTCTCAGTTCCTATGCTTCCTGGCTGATGTTTTGGTCACTTTTGAATGCTGGCGGTGCTTTCACTCTAGTGGTAGCATGAGACGATGTCTACAACCCACACAAGTGGCTCAGGAAGTGCAGCTCATCCAGGATGGTACATCAATGTGAGCTGTGGCAAGAAGGTTTGCTGTGTCTGTCAGCGTAGTGTCCAGAGCATGGAGGCGCTACCAGGAGACAGGCCAGTACATCAGGAGACGTGGAGGAGGCCGTAGGAGGGCAACAACTCAGCAGCAGGACCGCTACCTCCGCCTTTGTGCAAGGAGGAGCACTGCCAGAGCCCTGCAAAATGACCTCCAGCAGGCCACAAATGTGCATGTGTCTGCTCAAACGGTCAGAAACAGACTCCATGAGGGTGGTATGAGGGCCCGACGTCCACAGGTGGGGGTTGTGCTTACAGCCCAACACCGTGCAGGACGTTTGGAAATTTGCCAGAGAATACCAAGATTGGCAAATTCGCCACTGGCGCCCTGTGCTCTTCACAGATGAAAGCAGGTTCACACTGAGCACATGTGACAGACGTGACACGAGTCTGGAGACGCCGTGGAGAACGTTCTGCTGCCTGCAACATCCTCCAGCATGACCGGTTTGGCGGTGGGTCAGTCATGGTGTGGGGTGGCATTTCTTTGGGGGGCCGCACACCCCTCCATGTGCTCGCCAGAGGTAGTCTGACTGCCATTAGGTACTGAGATGAGATCCTCAGACCCCTTGTGAGACCATATGCTGGTGCGGTTGGCCCTGGGTTCCTCCTAATGCAAGACAATGCTAGACCTCATGTGGCTGGAGTGTGTCAGCAGTTCCTGCAAGAGGAAGGCATTGATGCTATGGACTGGCCCGCCCATTCCCGTTGAATCCAATTGAGCACATCTGGGACATCATGTCTCGCTCCATCCACCAACGCCACGTTGCACCACAGACTGTCCAGGAGTTGGCGGATGCTTTAGTCCAGGTCTGGGAGGAGATTCCTCAGGAGACCATTCGCCACCTCATCAGGAGCATGCCCAGGCGTTGTAGGGAGGTCATACAGGCACGTGGAGGCCACACACACTACTGAGCCTCATTTTGACTTGTTTTAAGGACATTACATCAATGTTGGATCATTCTGTAGTGTGGTTTTCCACTTTAATTTTGAGTGTGACTCCAAATCCAGACCTCCATGGGTTGATCAATTTGATTTCCATTGATCATTGTTGTGTGATTTTGTTGTCAGCACATTCAACTATGTAAAGAAAAAAGTATTTAATAAGAATATTTCATTCATTCAGATCTAGGATGTGTTATTTTAGTGTTCCCTTTATTTTTTTGAGCAGTGTATTTGGTGAGAATCACAACATAGGGTACAAAATCTATTCTAGGTCTTAAAGGGGCAGTAGCCTACCTTGGGTGTACAATTTATAATTACAACATTATTTAATCTGCAGTTATTATTCTGCTATTTGTTACCAATAACATCTACATGTTAATAGTATATTTTGATTACAATTATTATGCCTAATCTTTTAACTAAATGGAATATATTAGCTTCCAAAATGTAAGTAGGTCTATCTAGCTGTCCGATGACAAACTGATGGAATGGCTTGTCCTGCACTTTGGAAAAACCCAGTGCATTCAGTGAATTTTGGAAAACTTTCTAAACATAGCAATGTGAATGCAAGAGGACCACAAAATGGGTGAAGTGAACTAGACCTCAAAGGCAGTGTGAATACTAAAAGAACAGAGTTATTTTCCTTTTTTAGAGTTCACTTTAAAGAGGACTGAGATTGGTTGTAGAAGTGTATAAAACATTAGGAACACCTGCTGTTTCCATGACAGACTGACCAGGTGATTCTAGATGAAAGGTATGATCCTGTCATGACGTTGGCCTGGGGGGTAGGTTTATGACAGTCATAAATACCTCTTCCCCCCTTTTTCCTCTCTCTACCATACTGAGGTTACATTTGCAAAACCCTTGGTTAACATAGAGATTCTGGGAACATCAGAAGGTGGGGGGAAATGAACTATATTCTGGTAATCCGAACAATTGAACATATGCGGTGGTACTTAATGAATATGATGTCAGTTCGGTTGTCATCTGAGACATTTTCATCAATGATAAGCAGACAAACTCTACAGTGGAAAGTCTAAACCAGAGTAGACCGCATTATCTACCAAGAGAATTCTCTTCGATTATAATCACAGCTGTATATATCCCCCCCCAAGCAGACACATCGTTGGCTCTGAATGAACTTTATTTGACTCTTTGCAAACTGGAAACCATTTATCCGGAGGCTGCATTCATTGTAGCTGGGGATTTTAACAAGGCTAATCTGAAAACAAGACTCCCTAAATTTTATCAGCATATCGATTGCGCAACCAGGGGTGGAAAGACCTTGGATCATTGTTACTCTAACTTCCGCGACGCATATAAGGCCCTGCCCCGCCCCCCTTTCGGAAAAGCTGACCACGACTCCATTTTGTTGATCCCTGCCTACAGACAGAAACTAAAACAAGAGGCTCCCACGCTGAGGTCTGTCCAACGCTGGTCCGACCAAGCTGACTCCACACTCCAAGACTGCTTCCATCACGTGGACTGGGACATGTTTCGTATTGCGTCAGAAAACAACATTGACGAATAAGCTGATTCGGTGTGCGAGTTCATTAGAACGTGCGTTGAAGATGTCGTTCCCATAGCAACGATTAAAACATTCCCTAACCAGAAACCGTGGATTGATGGCAGCATTCGCGTGAAACTGAAAGCGCGAACCACTGCTTTTAATCAGGGCAAGGTGTCTGGTAACATGACCGAATACAAACAGTGCAGCTATTCCCTCCGCAAGGCTATCAAACAAGCTAAGCGTCAGTACAGAGACAAAGTAGAATCTCAATTCAACGGCTCAGACACAAGAGGCATGTGGCAGGGTCTACAGTCAATCACGGATTACAGGAAGAAATCCAGCCCAGTCACGGACCAGGATGTCCTGCTCCCAGGCAGACTAAATAACTTTTTTGCCCGCTTTGAGGACAATACAGTGCCACTGACACGGCCTGCAACGAAAACTTGCGGTCTCTCCTTCACTGCAGCCGAGGTGAGTAAGACATTTAAACGTGTTAACCCTCGCAAGGCTGCAGGCCCAGACGGCATCCCCAGCCGCGCCCTCAGAGCATGCGCAGACCAGCTGGCCGGTGTGTTTACGGACATATTCAATCAATCCCTATACCAGTCTGCTGTTCCCACATGCTTCAAGAGGGCCACCATTGTTCCTGTTCCCAAGAAAGCTAAGGTAACTGAGCTAAACGACTACCGCCCCGTAGCACTCACTTCCGTCATCATGAAGTGCTTTGAGAGACTAGTCAAGGACCATATCACCTCCACCCTACCTGACACCCTAGACCCACTCCAATTTGCTTACCGCCCAAATAGGTCCACAGACGATGCAATCTCAACCACACTGCACACTGCCCTAACCCATCTGGACAAGAGGAATACCTATGTGAGAATGCTGTTCATTGACTACAGCTCGGCATTCAACACCATAGTACCCTCCAAGCTCGTCATCAAGCTCGAGACCCTGGGTCTCGACCCCGCCCTGTGCAACTGGGTACTGGACTTCCTGACGGGCCGCCCCCAGGTGGTGAGGGTAGGCAACAACATCTCCTCCCCGCTGATCCTCAACACTGGGGCCCCACAAGGGTGCGTTCTGAGCCCTCTCCTGTACTCCCTGTTCACCCACGACTGCGTGGCCACGCACGCCTCCAACTCAATCATCAAGTTTGCGGACGACACAACAGTGGTAGGCTTGATTACCAACAACGACGAGACGGCCTACAGGGAGGAGGTGAGGGCCCTCGGAGTGTGGTGTCAGGAAAATAACCTCACACTCAACGTCAACAAAACTAAGGAGATGATTGTGGACTTCAGGAAACAGCAGAGGGAACACCCCCTTATCCACATCGATGGAACAGTAGTGGAGAGGGTAGCAAGTTTTAAGTTCCTCGGCATACACATCACAGACAAACTGAATTGGTCCACTCACACAGACAGCATTGTGAAGAAGGCGCAGCAGCGCCTCTTCAACCTCAGGAGGCTGAAGAAATTCGGCTTGTCACCAAAAGCACTCACAAACTTCTACAGATGCACAATCGAGAGCATCCTGGCGGGCTGTATCACCGCCTGGTACGGCAACTGCTCCGCCCTCAACCGTAAGGCTCTCCAGAGGGTAGTGAGGTCTGCACAACGCAACACCGGGGGCAAACTACCTGCCCTCCAGGACACCTACACCACCCGATGTCACAGGAAGGCCATAAAGATCATCAAGGACATCAACCACCCGAGCCACTGCCTGTTCACCCCGCTATCATCCAGAAGGCGAGGTCAGTACAGGTGCATCAAAGCTGGGACCGAGAGACTGAAAAACAGCTTCTATCTCAAGGCCATCAGACTGTTAAACAGCCACCACTAACATTGAGTGGCTGTCGCCAACACACTGACACTGACTCAACTCCAGCCACTTTAATAATGGGAAATGATGTAAATATATCACTAGCCACTTTAAACAATGCTACCTTATATAATGTTATTTACCCTACATTATTCATCTCATATGCATACGTATATACTGTACTCTATATCATCGACTGTATCCTTATGTAATACATGTATCACTAGCCACTTTAACTATGCCACTTTGTTTACATACTCATCTCATATGTATATACTGTACTCGATACCATCTACTGTATCTTGCCTATGCTGCTCTGTACCATCACTCATTCATATATCCTTATGTACATATTCTTTATCCCCTCACACTGTGTACAAGACAGTAGTTTTGGAATTGTTAGTTAGATTACTTGTTGGTTATTACTGCATTGTCGGAACTAGAAGCACAAGCATTTCGCTACACTCGCATTAACATCTGCTAACCATGTGTATGTGACAAATAAAATTTGATTTGATTTGATTTGAGTTATCGGATTCACATCGAATTGTTGTTCAATTTAAATGTTTGAATATGAAATTATTCGTGATGGGATGAAATGTGATTTTAGCTTCTAAAATGTGAGATTTGGGTTTTCATAAGATAGGGCTGCTCAATCAGTGGCCTGCCCCTGTGAAGGGACATGGGCTATAAAACTTTTCAAATACGCCCTCCTCTCCCTTCCTATATAAGCCCTTGACGACAATATAACTTCCTGTTCCGAGGATGTAGGACGACGGTCCGATGTCAGAATGGTTCAGATAATAAAGTGCCTTGCGAAAGTATTCGGCCCCCTTGAACTTTACGACCTTTTGCCACATTTCAGGCTTCAAACATAAAGATATAAAACTGTATTTTTTTGTGAAGAATCAACAACAAGTGGGACACAATCATGAAGTGGAACGACATTTATTGGATATTTCAAACTTTTTTAACAAATCAAAAGATCAAAAGAAACAAGATTCTCCTGTTTCTCCGGCCACAATGTGGGACGCTGCTAAAGCCACACTAAGAGGTCATCTAATTACATATGCTTCCTCTAAGAAAAAAGCAATGGAAGCACACAGGCTAGATCTTGAGAGGGAGCTGGAATGCTGTGAAAAAATACATAAACAATCCCCAGACAGCACCTCCTGGAGTCACCTTAAAGCAGCCAAAGCTAAACTGAATTTGGACTATACTCGGGAGATAAAAAAATAAGTTTTCTTTACTAAACAGAAATATCATGAGTATAGCAATAGGCCCAGTAGATTGCTTGCTTACCAATTAAAAAAGGAGCAGTCAGAGCGTACAATCATGGCTATCCGAACAGCAGAGGACGAGGTCACATATGACCCCAAAAATATAAATTTAACTTTTCATGATTTTTACTGTAAACTATATACCTCTGAGAAAAAACATACGGAGGCAGAACTCGCTACCTAAACTATCAGAGACCGACCAAGAAGATCTCAACTCCCCCTTCACTCCTGAGGAGATCCTGGAGGCAATTACCTCCATGCCACCTAATAAGTCCCCAGGCCCAGATGGATTCCCCAGAGAGTTCTACAAAGCTCTTTGGCCCCAGCTCAGCCCTATCTTCATTCCAATTCTGGAGGATTTTTGCAAAAACTGAGTTCTCCCAGACTCAATGCACACAGCTCGCATTACAGTGTTGCTCAAAAAGGACACTGTAATGTCCTGCTTGTCCTTCCGGCCCATGAGCTTGTTGGATTTCGACTATAAAATAATTACCAAATTGCTCGCCAAAAGACTAAACACTCTTCTTCCCAAAATAATAAAAGCGGACCAAACTGGATTTATTAGAGACAGATACTCTTCTGATAACATTCGCCGTCTTTTTTATATTATTGATCAAGTAAACGCACAGAAGACCCCTGTCCTGCTGGCTTCACTGGTTATAATAAATCCCACTATGCCCTCAGACAAACCATCAAACAGGCAAAGCGTCAATACAGGACTTAGATCGAATCCTACTACACCGGCTCTGACACTCGTCTGGTGACTATTATGGGTTACAAAGGGATTCCCAACCGTGAGCTGCCCACTGACTTGAGCCTACCAGACGGGCTAAATTACTTTTATGCTTGCTTTGAGGCAAGCAACACTGAAGCATGCATGAGAGCACCAGCTGTTCTGGATAACTGTGTGATCATGCTCTCCGTAGCCGATATGAGCAAGACCTTTAAACAGGTCAACATTCCCAGATGGATTACCAGGACATGTACTCAGGACGTGTACGCATGGACCAACTGGCAAGTGTCTTCACTGACATTTTCAACCTCTCCTTGACCAAGTCTGTAATACCTGTTTCAAGCAGACCACCATTGTCCCTGTGCCCAAGAAAGCGAAGGTAACCTGCTTAAATGACTACCGCCCCGTAGCACTCACATCAGTAGCCATGAAGTGCTTTGAAAGGCTGGTCATGGCTCATATCAACACCATCATCCTGGAAAACCTAGACCCATTCCGCCCCAACAATTCCACAGATTACGCAATCTCAATCACACTCCACACTGCCCTTTCCCACCCGGACAAAAAGAACACCTATGTGAGAATGCTGTTCATTGACTACAGCTCAGCGTTCAACACCATAGTGCCACAAAGCTCATCACTAAGCTAAGTACCCTGGGAGTAAACACCTCCATCTGGAACTGGATCCTGGACTTCCTGAATGGCTGCCCCCAGGTGGTAAGAGTAGGCAACAATACACCTGCCACACTGATCCTCACCACGGCGGCCCCTCAGGGGTGCGTGCTTAGCCCTCTCCTGTACTCCCTGTTCACCAAGCACGACTCCAACACCATCATTAAGTTCGCTGATAACAAACCAGGCAAAATTAAACAGGCTTATTTTTTATAATGAATATGATTTCGAAGGGTAGAAATGATTACATATTAAAGCATTAGACCTCTCACTAAAGGCTTCAGTCATACAAAAGTTATACTTAAATCCAAACTGGTTCTCTCACAAATTAATAACAATGTCTCACCCCATGCTCAATAATGGCCTTTTTCCCTTTATTCAGATTACAACCACACACTTTCAGTTATTTGAATAGGAAATAATCTCCCAAATATTGCTAGTTTTAAAAAAAAGCTACAATTTCAATTCGGTTACAATTTCAATTTAATCCACCTGAAAAAACAGAACAAATAACTCAAAAAAATATTGTGGTTAAACTCAAATATACTATTAGATCAAAAAAATGTATTTTTTATTTAAAGAAATGTATAATCTTTGTAAATTATATCATAAATTGGACTGGTGGAGTAATGTCACACATGTAGAAAAGAAAAATATATGGAAATGTCTACCCAAAATTACAACCAACTAATTGTGGATTTACCACAAAAATGGAAGAGGAAAGTACAAGAAGGAAAAAGTACAGTTTGCACTGTTCTGTGAAGGGAGTAGTACAAAGCGTTGTACGAGATCTTCATTTTCTTGCCAATTTCTTGCATGGAATTGCCTTAATTTCTCAGAACAAGAATACTGACAAGTTCCAGAAGAAAGTTATTTGTTTCTGGCCATTTTGAGCCTGTAATCGAACCCACAAATGCTGATGCTCCAGATACTCAACTAGTCTAAAGAAGGACAGTTTTATTGCTTCTTTAACAGCACAACAGTTTTTAGCTGTGCTAACATAATAGCAAAAGGGCTTTCTAATGATCAATTAGCCTTTTAAAATGCTAAACTTGGATTAGCTAACACAACGTGCCTTTGGAACACAGGGGTGATGGTTGCTGATAATGGGCCTCTGTTACCCTATGTAGATATTCCATACAAAATCAGCCGTTTCCAGCTACAATAGTAATTTACAACATTAACAATGTCTACACTCTATCTGATCAATTTGATGTTATTTTAATGGACAGAAAATGTGATCAAACTTCTTCACAACAGTATCTCGGACCTGCCTGGTGTGTTCCTTGTTCTTCATGATGCTCTCTGCGCTTTTAACGGACCTCTGAGACTATCACAGTGCAGGTGCATTTATACAGAGACTTGATTACACACAGGTGGATTGTATTTATCATCATTAGTCATTTAGGTCAACATTGGATCATTCAGAGATCCTCATTGAACTTCTGGATAGAGTTTGCTGCACTGAAAGTAAAGGGGCTGAATAATTTTGCACGCCCAATTTTTCAGTTTTTGATTTGTTAAAAAAGTTTGAAATATCCAATAAATGTCGTTCCACTTCATGATTGTGTCCCACTTGTTGTTGATTCTTCACCAAAAAATACAGTTTTATATCTTTATGTTTGAAGCCTGAAATGTGGCAAAAGGTCGCAATGTTCAAGGGGGCCGAATACTTTCGCAAGGCACTGTAACTACAGAATGAAGCCAACATCAGCGTGAGCTTTGGTTGCGAATGGTATGAACTTTGAACTCTTATTCACTACAGAAGTGAAACCTCCTAGCCGTTGTGTTAGCAACAGCAGATGCAACGAGGGTTAGAAAAGAACAGACAGAGTATCCCGTCTATCACCCAATTACTACAACGTATCCAATTGACAACCAGAGACATTCTTCAAAGGACTCGGTTTGGCAACACGGCCTTCCATTTACCACCAACCTACCGAAGCGCAGCTCAGAGTAAATATTTATTGCATTTTCCTTTTCCAAATGGGCGGT
This sequence comes from Oncorhynchus mykiss, assembly GCF_057628025.1. NCBI lineage: Eukaryota > Metazoa > Chordata > Actinopteri > Salmoniformes > Salmonidae > Oncorhynchus > Oncorhynchus mykiss. The sequence continues at coordinate 64,170,889 of NC_143032.1, read as the reverse complement.
AATTTAGAATGCATCAGATACTGCATTTACGATAGCACAGCTTCTCCCTGTGTACCTCAGTCTTCCCGCTCTTTCACTCAAACCCAGCCCTTTTCCTTTGTGTAACAAGCTGTCATATATGTTCCGCCCGCTAGGGACGTTTTCCTTTATGACGTAATTTGTAATCAAGTTATGATTTAATTATGTGTATGTGTAATTCTGTGTGATTAGTTAGGTATTTAGTAAATAAATAATTAAACCTAATTTTGTATTGCTGATTCAAATTGTTAGCCAGGGTTTGTGCAGATAACCAAGAATTTACAACTTTCAGATGAGACTGAATTAAGATGACGATTGATATTGACTGCTATTGATGTAAAATATTACTAGGTCTTTAAGAGTTTATTCAGAAGATAACAGCTCTATAAATATTATTTTGTGGTGCCCAACTCTCTAGTTAATTACATTTACATGATTAGAGACCGGGAGGTCCGTGGGGCGACGCACAATTGGCCTAGTGTCGTCCGGGTTAGGGAGGGCTTGGCCGGTAGGGATATCCTTGTCTCATCACGCACCAGCGACTCCTGTGGCGGGCCGGGCGCAGTGCGAGCTAACCAAGGTTGGCAGGTGCACGGTGTTTCCTCCGACACATTGGTGCGGCTGGCTTCCGGGTTGGATGTGCGCTGTGTTAAGAAGCAGTGCGGCTTGGTTGGGTTGTGTATCGGAGGACGCACGACTTTCAACCTTCATCTCTCCCGAGCCCATACGGGTGTTGTAGCGATGAGACAAGATAGTAGCTACTAAAAACAATTGGATACCACGAAATTGGGGAGAATAAGGGGTAAAATTCAAAAAAAAAAGTTTATTCAGAAGATAACAGCTCTATAAATATTATTTTGTGGTGCCCGACTCTCTAGTTAATTACATTTACATGATTAGCTCAATCAGGTGATATTAATTACGGAGAAATTATTTTATAGAATAGCATGTCATATCACTTAATCCGGCATAGCCAAAGACACGACAATCCCTTATTGATGTCACCTGTTAAAAATAATTGAACCTGCCTTCTCCCCTTCATCTACACTCATTGAAGTAGATTTAAGCCTTGGGACAATTGAGACAGATTGTGTGTATGTGCCATTCAGAGGGTGAGTGGGCAGGTCAAAATATTTAAGTGCCATTGAACAGGGTATGGTAGTATATGCCAGGCACACCAGTTTAAGTGTGTAAAGAACGACAACGCTGCTGGGTTTTTCCATGCTCAACAGTATCCTGTGTGTGTATCAAGAATGGTCCACCACCCAAAGGACATCCAGCCAACTTGACACAACGGTGGAAAGCATTGGAGTCAACATGGGTCAGCATCCCTTCGGAACGCTTGACTCCTTGTACAGTCCATGCCCCGGACGAATTGAGGCTGTTCGAGGGCAAAATATGGTGCAACTCAACTAATGTTTTGTACACTCAGTGTATGTGAAAATACTCTGACCCATATTGCCCTCGTTGGGAATAAAAACTAATGCACCTTCATCTCAAATGTAAGGACAGGAAATTCATACCCAGAACAAATGCAGGTATATAAAATATACGAAACAAATATTTAACCAACATTTCATTGTTGTACACTGTGGGTATAGTATCGTCACAAACACTGATGGATATGGAAACACAAGAATGGGAAAGGAAAAGGGGATACCTAGTCAGTTGTACAGTGAATGCATTCAACTGAAATGTGTCTTCCACATTTAACCCAACCCCTCTGAAATCATGTTCAAATGTTTTTTAAATGGTCAAATGGAAGTTAATGTGTTTATTACAGGTCAATAACATTCATGGCATATAAGTAGTATCAGTCAAACAGTACTTACAAAATGTTCAATTCTACAGGTGGCCAATCTGTGAAGATCTACTTAAGAGTTTATCAGTGGGCTTTCCTAAAGTGCTACCTTGATACTCAGTTTGACAAACACAACAAAATATACAGTACATTGTTAAAAGGTATTGTGGTTAAAACATGTATGTATGTATGTATGTACACATACACACAGAGACAATTCAACATGTTTTTATCAGAATACTGTCTGTTTCTATTGTGATATTACAAATGATACATTTTTGGCAATACATAAAGAGTCTAGAGATGTGTACTTCCCTGTCTTCATTAAGAAGGTTCAAGGGAACTCAATGGCAAGGACGTCACAAACAAGGACAGTTTTGACATTTGAAATCAAATGAAAAAAAAATGTCCACGTTCAATACAACATAATGAATTTACCACCAATACATCTTCAAAACAATGGGTTGTGCACATCTTTTAACGGCAGTACTGAACTCTTCAAGGGAGTTTGAAAGAGTTTAAAATTAGTAGATGTCCTCAATGGATGAACTTGGGAGTGTTAAAACAGACATAAAAACAGTTAGAACAGCAACATAAATACAATATATAATTTACACAAACACATCAATACAATTCATATGAAAAATATATTATTGTGCGTGAATTTGAGTGGTTCTTCATATAGTAAGCTCAACCACAAATGTCAAATGTTTCAGACTTTGTTGGATTACGCTCATACAACTAGGAGTGTAAAAACATGGTTTTGTTATTCAGACCACAGCAAGAGAACAGTGTAGTAGCATTAGTGTACTTTTAAAATGGACATACAAATGAATTAGTGATTGAATCACAAGCATCCTGAACATTCTATTTTTCCAAACGAATGGGGCAAAACAATGTTGACCATGAATAACAAATCGAATCCTTAAATGAACCATGATAAAAAAGACAAGTAGGGTGAGACAGACAGACACCACGGAGCGATTGATCAAACATGAGTAAACACAGTCACAAAGCCCAATTATCTTATGTTAACAATCACTCAAGCACCTTGAAAGAAATGCTAAGCAACATGACCTGGCAAGAGATGAACGACGACTGTACCATTAGATATTTAAAGCACTGTCCGTCTGTCACCTCAAACACTGGAGGATGGCAAGGCATCATTACATGTAAGTAGTATGAAATATATGCAGTTTTATTTACAGTTGTAAATATGTATGTATGTATGTATGTATGTATACATATACAACTGTAAATAAAACTACATGGCTATAAAAACATGTAACAGAAATATTAACGGAACAAACACCTTTTAAAAGTTGATGCATAAAATATTAGAAAATCTGGTACCGTATTTGGTACAACCCTGAGAACTATTGCAAATCAACCTTTTTAAGAGGCATTTAACATAAATCCTACAATTTGTTATGTTGTAAGATTTGTTAGAGCAAGTTTAGTTGTCTATCAAGCCTTCTTCCTTATCAGCTGTAGTATTGAGTTAGTCCTCTAAGCAATAGCATTGCCCAATAGTTCCTCATCTCATGACCTAGATGGAGGTGAATTAGGCTCTGAAATGTCAGTTTTTAAAAAAAGTAATGAATTCTGAACATTTATGGCAATAGTGAGCAGAAACAGCACAAGACTTCCATAGGTATTGGTAAGAGACAATATATGAAGGAAGGATTTGACATGGTGGTTGATGACAAAACTTGCTCTAACAATTCTTATGGTGATAAACATGTATAAATTGTAGAATTGGAAACCCCATCTTAAAAGGGGTTTGGCAGTATCTAATCTCAGAATCCAGAACCAAATCTAGAGTGAATGTCGGCCTCTGGCCAGCTACTGGACATAGTGGAGGGCCTAAATTACCCCCCCTTTCCAAAATTCTAAAGATGCCAGGTTTACACCAACCCGGCGAAATCGTGATTTGTCCAAATAATCAGTGACACAAAAACCAGCTCACCAGAGGAATGGTTCCTAGTAACCCTCATATTCCCATTCCCAGTTGTGAGACACAATACATGTCTTTAATATGACTAGGTACATATTAGAGACATTCGTATCTAAGTGCTGCTTACCCTGCCTAAATCCTAACCTTAACCACTAGGTAGAAAAACACTGACCTTAGATTGGAGTCTAGGGGCAATGTGATCCTAGTACTATTGCTGCTGATATGGAGGTGGAGGCTGGGGAGCATAAACAGGAATATTACACAGCACAATGGGGAACAGCACCTTGAGGTCCGTGGAACCTCTGATACGTAGACTCACCTGCAGGAGAGAAGAAGAACAGGAAGAAAAGACAACATCAGAACAGAAGGATAGGCATTGGGCCAGTCCAATCACCTATTCACCTATTTAACCTACGATTTTGAGGAGATCTGTGCAGGTTATACAGATGTAAGCAATATGGCAAAAAAATTACACCTGGGCTATCGAGAGGGCAAGTAGGGGTGATTTCCATATTGCTTATACCTCTCAGCCTCATATTCACAAGTCTCTAGAGTAGGAGTGCTGATGTAGGATCAGTGTTGCATTTAAGATCATGAATAACATTACATGGACAGGGGGGGACCTGATCCTAGATCCGCCCTCCTACTCTGAGACGCTTTGTGAATGCAGGCCCAGATCTCCAGGAGTGCTTAGGGGTCGATTTGGGATTGGTAGTAAAAGCTGCATAATTTCCAGATGGATACCTACATCCACAGTGTAATCCACCTCCAGTATAGGACAGTTGGAGATAGTGAGAGTCGTGTTGGGAGGGATGGGAAGCATCATATCGCTGTAGACCTCAGAGCTACTGGGATTGACAGGCTGACCATCCACTGAAGCCAGGTTTTTCATCTGCAACCTCCTGTTGCACTTGTTATGGGTGTAAAACATCTGCTTCTGGATAAGTGTCGCATGCGGAGTCACTGTCCGAGAGGAGCCGTTACTAAGCTCACAGATGATTTTCACCATCTCTCCTATAGAAAAAAAAGGGGGATTCAAAAGGTGAGATGTGTGTTTATTGGAGTGTGTAAACACAACTATCTTGGAAGACTTGACAAGTGAACAGGAATTTCTATTGAGTCTCCATTTATTTGACAATAATAGACGAGTAATTTTGTACACCAGTCATGCGCTGGAAAACTCAGGCACGCACACACAGCATTTCTAGCTAACATTCTGACACAATTATTCCCTTGTTCACAAAGACAGACCCACTTCTTAGACCAAATCTGGGTGCATACCACAGTCTGCTGGCTAACATATTGGTCTTGTTTTGTAAAATACTAGCCTTGTGAACAAGAACTTACTGCTGCATTCCCAGTTCGTTTCACATCGTGCACGTAGAATGTGAACTCAGGATGGTTGAAGGCTAGAAAAATACAACAATGTCAGGGCTGGAGCCCCTCTAAGGAAGTGTTTTTTATTGTTCCAGTACTAGCTTCCTGTGTACGTGTACATTAACTTGCCTAACGCTACAGAAACAGGAGTTTGGTCCAAAGGGCAGGAGCCTTTCGGGCTTGGGACAAGGCTTACTTACCTGGGACAAAGCCTTTCCTCTCAGTGCAGACAGTCATTGAGATGGGACCTGAGGCACACCAGAGGCAGCACAGGGTCTTGGTGTTGCTGCCTGCCAGAGGAGCCTGGAACAACACACAGATCTGGGGTCAGGCTATTTTTTATTTATTTATTTCACCTTTATTTAACCAGGTAGGCAAGTTGAGAACAAGTTCTCATTTACAATTGCGACCTGGCCAAGATAAAGCAAAGCAGTTTGACACATACAACGACACAGAGTTAAGGTGCCTTGCGAAAGTATTCGGCCCCCTTGAACTTTGCGACCTTTTGCCACATATCAGGCTTCAAACATAAAGATATAAAACTGTATTGTTTTGTGAAGAATCAACAACAAGTGGGACACAATCATGAAGTGGAACGACATTTATTGGATATTTCAAACTTTTTAACAAATCAAAAACTGAAAAATTGGGCGTGCAAAGTTATTCAGCCCCCTTAAGTTAATACTTTGTAGCGCCACCTTTTGCTGCGATTACAGCTGTAAGTCGCTTGGGGTATGTCTCTATCAGTTTTGCACATCGAGAGACTGACATTTTTTCCCATTCCTCCTTGCAAAACAGCTCAAGCTCAGCGAGGTTGGATGGAGAGCATTTGTGAACAGCAGTTTTCAGTTCTTTCCACAGATTCTCGATTTGATTCAGGTCTGGACTTTGACTTGGCCATTCTAACACCTGGATATGTTTATTTTTGAACCATTCCATTGTAGATTTTGCTTTATGTTTTGGATCATTGTCTTGTTGGAAGACAAATCTCTGTCCCAGTCTCAGGTCTTTTGCAGACTCCATCAGGTTTTCTTCCAGAATGGTCCTGTATTTGGCTCCATCCATCTTCCCATCAATTTTAACCATCTTCCCTGTCCCTGCTGAAGAAAAGCAGGCCCAAACCATGATGCTGCCACCACCATGTTTGACAGTGGGGATGGTGTGTTCAGTGTGATGAGCTGTGTTGCTTTTACGCCAAACATAACATTTTGCATTGTTGCCAAAAAGTTCAATTTTGGTTTCATCTGACCAGAGCACCTTCTTCCACATGTTTGGTGTGTCTCCCAGGTGGCTTGTGGCAAACTTTAAACTACACTTTTTATGGATATCTTTAAGAAATGGCTTTCTTCTTGCCACTCTTCCATAAAGGCCAGATTTGTGCAATATACAACTGATTGTTGTCCTATGGACAGAGTCTCCCACCTCAGCTGTAGATCTCTGCAGTTCATCCAGAGTGATCATGGGCCTCTTGGCTGCATCTCTGATCAGTCTTCTCCTTGTATGAGCTGAAAGTTTAGAGGGACGGCCAGGTCTTGGTAGATTTGCAGTGGTCTGATACTCCTTCCATTTCAATATTATCGCTTGCACAGTGCTCCTTGGGATGTTTAAAGCTTGGGAAATCTTTTTGTATCCAAATCCGGCTTTAAACTTCTTCACAACAGTATCTCGGACCTGCCTGGTGTGTTCCTTGTTCTTCATGATGCTCTCTGCGCTTTTAACGGACCTCTGAGACTATCACAGTGCAGGTGCATTTATACGGAGACTTGATTACACAGAGGTGGATTGTATTTATCATCATTAGTCATTTAGGTCAACATTGGATCATTCAGAGATCCTCACTGAACTTCTGGAGAGAGTTTGCTGCACTGAAAGTAAAGGGGCTGAATAATTTTGCACGCCCAATTTTTCAGTTTTTGTTAAAAAAGTTTGAAATATCCAATAAATGTCGTTCCACTTCATGATTGTGTCCCACTTGTTGTTGATTCTTCACAAAAAAATACAGTTTTATATCTTTATGTTTGAAGCCTGAAATGTGGCAAAAGGTCGCAAAGTTCAAGGGGGCCGAATACTTTCGCATGGCACTGTACATATGGAGTAAAACAAACATACAGTCAATAATACAGTATAAACAAGTCTATATACAATGTGAGCAAATGAGGTGAGAAGGGAGGTAAAGGCAAAAAAAAGGCCACGGTGGCAAAGTAAATACAAAATAGCAAGTAAAACACTGGAATGGTAGATTTGCAGTTGAAGAATGTGCAAAGTAGAAATAAAAATAATGGGGTGCAAAGGAGCAAAATAAATAAATAAATAAATTAAATACAGTAGGGAAAGAAGTAGTTGTTTGGGCTAAATTATAGGTGGGCTATGTACAGGTGCAGTAATCTGTGAGCTGCTCTGACAGTTGGTGCTTAAAGCTAGTGAGGGAGATAAGTGTTTCCAGTTTCAGAGATTTTTGTAGTTCGTTCCAGTCATTGGCAGCAGAGAACTGGAAGGAGAGGCGGCCAAAGAAAGAATTGGTTTTGGGGGTGACTAGAGAGATATACCTGCTGGAGCGTGTGCTACAGGTGGGAGATGCTATGGTGACCAGCGAGCTGAGATAAGGGGGGACTTTACCTAGCAGGGTCTTGTAGATGACATGGAGCCAGTCGGTTTGGCGACGAGTATGAAGCGAGGGCCAGCCAACGAGAGCGTACAGGTCGCAATGGTGGGTAGCATATGGGGCTTTGGTGACAAAACGGATTGCACTGTGATAGACTGCATCCAATTTGATGAGTAGGGTATTGGAGGCTATGTTGTAAATGACATCGCCGAAGTCGAGGATTGGTAGGATGGTCAGTTTTACAAGGGTATGTTTGGCAGCATGAGTGAAGGATGCTTTGTTGCGAAAAAAGAAGCCAATTCTAGATTTAACTTTGGATTGGAGATGTTCGATCTGGGTCTGGAAGGAGAGTTTACAGTCTAACCAGACACCTAGGTATTTGTTGTTGTCCACGTATTCTAAGTCAGAGCCGTCCAGAGTAGTGATGTTGGACAGGCGGGCAGGTGCAGGTAGCGATCGGTTGAAGAGCATGCATTTAGTTTTACTTGTATTTAAGAGCAATTGGAGGCCACGGAAGGAGAGTTGTATGGCATTGAAGCTTGCCTGGAGGGTTGTTAACACAGTGTCCAAAGAAGGGCCAGAAGTATACAGAATGGTGTCATCTGCGTAGAGGTGGATCAGAGACTCACCAGCAGCAAGAGCGACATCATTGATGTATACAGAGAAGAGAGTCGGTCCAAGAATTGAACCCTGTGGCACCCCCATAGAGACTGCCAGAGGTCCGGACAGCAGACCCTCCGATTTGACACACTGAACTCTATCAGAGAAGTAGTTGGTGAACCAGGCGAGGCAATCATTTGAGAAACCAAGGCTGTCGAGTCTGCCGATGAGGATGTGGTGATTGACAGAGTCGAAAGCCTTGGCCAGATCAATGAATACGGCTGCACAGTAATGTTTCTTATCGATGGCGGTTAAGATATCGTTTAGGACCTTGAGCGTGGCTGAGGTGCACCCATGACCAGCTCTGAAACCAGATTGCATAGCAGAGAAGGTATGGTGAGATTCGAAATGGTCGGTAATCTGTTTGTTGACTTGGCTTTCGAAGACCTTAGAAAGGCATGGTAGGATAGTTATAGGTCTGTAGCAGTTTTGGTCAAGAGTGTCCCCCCCTTTGAAGAGGGGGATGACCGCAGCTGCTTTCCAATCTTTGGGAATCTCAGACGACACGAAAGAGAGGTTGAACAGGCTAGTAATAGGGGTGGCAACAATTTCGGCAGATAATTTTAGAAAGAAAGGGTCCAGATTGTCTAGCCCAGCTGATTTGTAGGGGTCCAGATTTTGCAGCTCTTTCAGAACATCAGCTGAACGGATTTGGGAGAAGGAGAAATGGGGAAGGCTTGGGTGAGTTGCTGTGGGGGGTGCAGTGCTGTTGACCGGGGTAGAAGTAGCCAGGTGGAAAGCATGGCCAGCCGTAGAAAAATGCTTATTGAAATTCTCAATTATGGTGGATTTATCAGTGGTGACAGTGTTTCCTATCTTCAGTATAGTATACTATACTTTGTATGGCTGTGACAAATGCTGAAATTCTTTCTTCAACTCAACTTCAACTAATATGTCATAGGCCTATATCAAAAGGGAATCAGGTGGATAACCTACATAAGGCAATTATAATAGGATGACATTTAACTCATTGACATTCAAGGTTGGCGTAATGCCCAGGTAGGTTCAGATAGACAATGGGAGGACATGCCCTTACCAGAAGATGTGGTTGGTTGGCATCTATGTGGCTGGCAAAGTTGAACTCAGTCACAAACTCCTTGGCTAGATGCCATGGCCTGTGTATCTCCACCTTCATTGAGTAAATTATACTGCCATGCACCCCATGGAAAGAGGAGGGGAAGTTTCTGAATGAATGCAAATAAGTTTAACAATAATGGTCAGACCTTGAATATACAACAGTGAATAAAACATACACACACAGTAATAAGACTTCATACACACCCTTGTGGGATTTGGCATGTGAATGGGTACACATGGGTTCCTGGTTGAAGTGTGGTGTTAGGGACCGCTGAAGATTGAAAACAAAACAGTTCATTTAAACACAACACAACAGCTAGCTGACTAGCTAGCTATGATTATAACTCCAATGTGATACACAGACGCACACACACCTTTTTAAATACACCGGTGTATCAGAATTCAGATTATGATGCATGTTTGTAAATAAGTAACTGTGTAGCTAGCTAAGTAATAACATAACTACCGTTATTTTCTTGCATTACGATTTGAGAGAAGTTGAAGAATTCCAGCCTTGCCGAGTGGACTCGTCGTTGCCTTCTGCGTCGTCCTCTTCTTCCACCACCTCCTCCTTGTGTTGTCCACTGTACCTTTGCTTTTCCATTTAATGTTAATGTTATAGAACTGAGCTTTGTTTCTTTCGAAAGATCAAAGGAAATCTGACCTGCCATAAAGTCACCACTCGAGAAAGTCACTCTCGGGTTATTGGCGTTGAAATGTATTGTAAAATGTTTAAACGTTTCTCCAAACATTTTTTGTGCAAAAAAAATGGCTCTGAAGAAAAAGCAACAACTGTGTGTGTACTGTTTAAACCAGACTGCGCAAGCCCACGATATGCACACAGGGGCGTCTCGTGCTGAACCGTTCTTCTTGAATGGGAATTTTAACCCGTTCATGTCCCTTCAGTCAATCAAAAAAACGTAACTAGAACTATTGTAACCTGCAAGGTTTAGATATGATGGCGATTATTTCATATGGTTTAGAGATATGAAAGTAATGAGATGTAGCCAAATGAATTAAGTTCAATTCACTAACTGCAATGACAATTTAGCTACTGACAACTAATATCTAAAATAGCAATTTAGCTAGCTAGCTAAACAGCTTCACAATCGATCAACTCATCATTCATTCCACTGAGAGCACATATTTTGAGGGAAATGTATAACCAGGTGCAGGTAAATTTCTGTTGTCGTTAAACTAAGGTGGTTTGATTGGCTTTGTTTGTGCATGGAGAAAGCGATGCCTTTCAAGGCTATTGTTTGTGCACGGAGAAAGTGTCAACACCTGGGCGGTGATCAGTAAGGCACAATCCACAATGACAACATTCCGCTAGAAATATATTCGGGCAGATATGCCTCTGACATGTACAGTACAGTAAGGAATCTTGTCAGGCCAGCTCAGTATTGCAGATATAAATGCCATGCAGGCACGGAACGGGACCATACTTAACATGTCAAGAGAGACATGTCTGTTCTACGCAATATACGTGGCCAGTTTATTAGGTACACAACCATTCCCGAAAATAGTTAGCTCCGACAGAAAGTGGTCTTGGCTTGCTATATAAAACAGGCATTCAGTTACTGTACTATTGAACGTTAGAATGGGCAAAACGAGTCACCTAAGAGATTTTGAGCATTGCATGATTTTCGGTGCCAGTTCTCAAAAACTGCTGGCCTCCTGGGATTTTTAAGCACGACAGTGTCTAGGTCCCTCAAGCTAAATTCTGAACCTCGAAGCCAGTTTCACTACATTTTTGCACTCTAGTCGGGAACTGATTTAGACCTCGGCCACCAGGTGGGTACAATTAATTAGCAGGTTGAACAGAAAACCAGCAGGCTCCAGACCTCGTAGGGTAAAAGTCGAATGCCTCTGGTCTAGGGTTAACAGAGATTGGTGCGACCAACAAAAAACATCCGTCAGCGGTAGTACTGTGGGTGAAAACAGCTCGTTGATGACAAGTCGAAGGAGAATGGCAAGAATTTTGCCAACTAAGAGGTGGGCCACAAACAGGCAAATAACGGCATAGTACAACAGTGGTGTGCAGAACGGCATCGCAGAATGCACGACTCGTCGATCCTTGCCACAGTTGGGCTATTTCAACAGACGATCACACTGGGTTCCACTTCTATCAGCTAAAAACAAGAAGTGGCTCCACCTGATTTTTTTGTCAATGAATTTGTGGAACAGTGTTGCACAGAGCACATTCAGAGATGGTGACAACTCAGGTGTACTGTTATTTTCTTGCCACTAGATGGTGATAGTGCCTTTACTTTTGTATGATGTTCAGCGTTTCATCTGAGCAGTTCAAGATGAGGACAACTAATGCTGCGTTCATAACCAAGTGGGAAGGTGGTATTTAGCACATACGACTGGGAAAAATCCACTTGAACGTCCCTCCAGCTCGTAATTACTTGTGGGAAACTAGTCTGTCATCCTGAGCTCTGACTTCTCCCACATCCTGACCTCTGATGTCACCTACTAAGGAAATTACCTTGATAACAGCATTTTCGGCAGTTAAATGTAACAAAACATTATTTATAATAATCTATCTATTAATATGAATTTTGAACACTGTAATTGTTTTACAAGCATGGGTTAACTGCCTTGTTCAGAATGACACATTTTTGCCTTGTTGGCTCTGGATTCAATACAGCTACTATTTCAGTTACTGGCCCGATGCTCTAACCACTAGGCTACCTGCTGCCCCAGACTGGAGTCATATTAGAAATCTGTGCAGGAAGCAATGAGAAGCAAAAGCCATTTTCATTGTGTGGTTGTTGAACAATGAATGTGTTTAATCTTAAATCAGTAACATTTCAACCTCTTTTAATGTCAATATCTTCAATTTCAGATATCAAGCTGCAGTAGTGTTTTCAGAGCTTCACTTTGCACTCTGGTTTTAAGAGAGAATACAATCTCCACAATGTTGAAAATGGTTTATTAGAAAAACATTTCTGGGACATAACATTCTAGGACATTTCTAGGACATAAAATCACTTGACACAAGTTACTTTGACCACATATCTTTCCATTCCCACTGTGTCGTTCTTCATAGTGAACTTAGCAGAGAGACATCGACTGCCAGTGCTCTTGTCTTCACGATGGGTACGTCCCAAATGACACCCTATTCATTACTTATATATTAGTGCACTACTTTTAACCAGGGCGCATAGGTCAAAAGAAGGGTACTGGATAGGGAATAGGGTGCCATTGAATCTTTCTCACTGGGGCAGTGAAGTGCAACAGTTTGAACAATTGACTTGTCAGAGGTCATGCCGGGCTGTGTAAATGTATTGAGGCCATGTGTTACAAGATGTAGAGCATGTCTTGGTCTTGTAACAATGAGAGTTCATAGATGGTTATCATACCACACTACATGGATCACTGCTCAATGCTGTCAGAACACTACACCTTGACAGTTTGCACACGAATACACACACACTGCTCATTAGTCATGCCTCTGTTTTTGTGTCCTCTTAAGCAAAGGAGAAGGATGAGGACCTTTAAATACAGCAGTATCAAAATGTTTTTATATATATGCTGTAAATATGAGGAAAAAACTCTTCAAGAGCATCCCAACCTCATCTCAAAGAGACATTCAACATAAGAGCAAGTTGTCATCACTAATTGAGGAAAGCATCTTCCCCTGGTAAATTCCCTTGAATTGTCCATTAGACGTGATGACTCCTCTTGATCCCTTTTTATCTTAATACACACATAAATAGTGGAGTAGAAAAAGTTTAAGTTCAAGTTTAAATTGGACAGAGGATTGCAGTGACTCAATCTCACTGGCGTTCTCTACAGAGTGATCATGACCACCCTTGCTCTGCCAGGTGGACCTCTGCCATGATTGGGCATTGTTCACAAACGCTTGTTAGGACAAGATGGGCAGTTGAGTTAAGACGAGGAGTTTTATCTGACCACGTCCTCAGAGTTGTTCCTGGTCTCCTGGCCAGGGCAACATCTCGATTCTCCCTCCTTTTCCAAAAGTGTACACTTCCATCACTGATTTAGAAGCATGGGATTTATTTAAGCATTGGCCGGAGGGAGTTTCCACTGTTGTAAAATCCTTGTGACAAAGGCTGTGTTTAGAGCCATCCAAATGATCCAATTCTGATTGTTTTTCTCCATGTCCAGTATATATTTTTTTGCTTCCACATTCAGTTTTACGTGACCCATATCAGATTCACGGATTGCCACTGATATAGCCTCTGAAATAGTGCACAGGTGAAATGCTTGTCACTTTTCCAAATTTTTTAGTGGGGTGATTGTCGTGTTAATGATTTGTTTTTTTCAGTGTCCAGACTGAGGGCGCCTATGAAACATCAGAATTATATCAGGATTGAGAAATGTGGACTAAATCTGAATTCAAAAGATCAGTTTCTCTTGTTTAGACTTTCAGGAAAAAAAATCTGATGTGTATTTGATATGCAAATACATCGGACTTGGGCTGCCTGTGTAGATGCAGCCAAAGTGTACAAATTTTGGAGAACGACGAAGAATCAGGACTCAGCCCAGGTCACATGGTCAGCCCTATCACAAGAGAACCAATGATGGTTAAGTGAAGCATAACCTGGGATTGGGCGTATCCCTTTAGGGTCTGTATCTCCCTTAGTTTTTGAAAGGATTTTCAATATCAAAAGATTGTTACACTAGTTTAAACCTCACTATTTGTACATGATTAACACCTACAATGTTGGATTGTTTCAGCTAGGTTCCACTGTTAGAGTGGAAATTTGAGGACTTTTGATTTGCTTTGAGGGGGCTTAATTCCACTCAATGAGAGGTTTTCAGTAACAGTGGAGGGTATAAATCTGTATCAAAGGTACCTAAGCTTTGTACACAGGGACTAATCCGGGAGCAAGGGGATCCAGCTGGTTTGAAACTGGAAGTCTATTTGTTGTGGGCGGGTGTTTGGCACGCTCTGCTACAAGGCTGTTGCTCCCAGGCAACAGGACCTTTTGACTACATACTTTACACACACATACACAGGCGGACACACACACACGCACAAACACACACACACACACACACACACACATTAGTTTACAGCAGGGGTGTTGAACTCATTTTCCCCCGGGGTCCGCATTCGGTCTTCAATGATGTCCGGAAGGCCGCACTGAAAATGTGTTATATTTCCTAGTCCTCTAGCCATCTTATTTTGAATTTTTGATGCTTCCTGTCTAGTAATTATTAGAGAGCTGGACAGTCAAGAAACTGTATGAATATAGGGGAAAAAATGTATCCATTAAAATATACAGTTGAAGTCAGAAGTTTACATACACCTTAGCCAATTACATTTAAACTCAGTTTTTCATAATTCCTGACATTTAATCAGAGTAAAAATTCCCTGTCTTAGGTCAGTTAGGATCACCACTTGATTTTAAGAATGTGAAATGTCAGAATAATAGTAGAGAGAATGATTTATTTCAGCTTGTATTTCTTTCATCATATTCCCAGTGTGTCAGAAGTTTACATACACTCAATTAGTATTTGGTAGCATTGCCTTTAAATTGTTTAACTTGGGTCAAACGTTTCAGGTAGCCTTCCACAAGCTTCCCACAAATAGTTGGTGAATTTTGGCCCATTCCTCCTGACAGAGCTGGTGTAACTGAATCAGGTTTGTAGGCCTCTTTGCTTGCACACAATTTTTCAGTTCTGCCCACACATTTTCTATAGGATTGAGGTCAGGGCTTTGTGATGGCCACTCCAATACCGTGACTTCGTTGTCCTTTAGCCATTTTGGAAGTATGCTTGGGGTCATTGTCCATTTGGAATAACCATTTGCGACCAAGCTTTAACCTTCTGACTGATGTCTTGAGATATTGCCTCAATATATCCACATAATTTTCCTGCGTCATGATGCCATCTATTTTGTGAAGTGCACCAGTCCCTCCTGCAGCAAAGCACCCCCACAACATGATGCTGCCAACCCCTGTGCTTCACGGTTGGAATGTTGTTCTTCAGCTTGCAAGCCTCCCCCTTTTCCTCCAAACATAACAATGGTCATTATAGCCAAACAGTTATATTTTTGTTTCATCAGACCAGAGGACATTTCTCCAAAAAGTATGATCTTTGTCCCCATGTGCAGTTGCAAACCGTAGTCTGCCTTTTTTATGGCGGTTTTGGAGCAGTGGCTTCTTCCTTGCTGAGCGGTCATTCAGGTTATGTTGATATAGGACTCATTTTAATGTGGATATAGATACTTTTGTACCTGTTTCCTCCAGCATCTTCACAAGGTCCTTTGCTGTTGTTCTGGGATTGATTTGCACTTTTCGCACCAAAGTACGTTCATCTCTAGGAGACAGAACGCGTCTCCTTCCTGAGCGGTATGAAGGCTGTGTGGTCCCATGGTGTTTATACTTGCGTACTATTGTTTGTACAGATGAACGTGGTA